>NC_143153.1:29193258-29345041 GCF_041381405.1 Jatropha curcas
ATTAATTTCTAGGAATGGTGGTAGGTGCATCAACTGTGGGTATATTAATTTGTTCGTGGTTATCATTGGATATTTTCAGGTTTACCTACTTTTCTCGTGCTTCATTGGATTATATAACAAAATCTGGAAAGAAGCCTGATGTGTTGCACATACACAACTGGGAGACCGCTATTGTTGGACCACTTTTCTGGGATATTTTTGTCAGACAGGTGCAAGATGAACACCCCCCCCCCCCCCCTTCTCTTTTTCTTTTCGTCTTCACAAATCATATATTTTTAGAGCCGTTTTCCGTATGACACACTCTTTCTCCACTCCCTCTCATGTATATTGTGTGGGCAATTAGTTGTGAGGTACGTTGGCATTTTAAATTTCAGTATGGTCTCTCCATGTAAGAATGGAAGTAGAGGGTGAGCATTGTGAGGTTTCATCCGGATACTTGAATACACTCACTGAACGAAAATGTTTTCTATCTTTAAGTTTTTTCCCCATCATTTTGTAAGTTTTGAACTAGTTTGCAAGCCTGGACAATTCTATGCACAATGTTGGCCACCCTTGCTCTGATGAAAATGATACATCCTGTAGCCTGGAGTTTGAGCGTGAAAATTTTAGCTGTGAGAATGGCCAGAGAAAAATGCTGCTTGTTTTACTGCGCAGGACTATCTTTTAATTAAGAGGATTCTAGGGGATTCATGGTTGAACCACTGGAAAAACCATTCTAGCCTTTTGTTTAGTAAATATGATGTTCGATATGTAAAGCTTAGATTTCTGGAACACTTAAAAATTTATTCCTGTGACACAATTTCCTTTGGTTTAGGGTGAGAAAGGGCTGACTTGGTTAGAAGTATCGTTTAACATCAGATAATGAATGCACCGTACTACATGTTCTCATTTTACAATTAACTTTCTTTTTAAATTTTCTAATACTTCTGGCAGATGATCAGAAGGAAAAGAAATATGAT
The DNA here is from genome assembly GCF_041381405.1 of Jatropha curcas. Taxonomy (NCBI): domain Eukaryota; kingdom Viridiplantae; phylum Streptophyta; class Magnoliopsida; order Malpighiales; family Euphorbiaceae; genus Jatropha; species Jatropha curcas. Next base: position 29,194,218 of record NC_143153.1, read on the forward strand.
TATGATAAATACGTTTTTGTATGTACAGGGGCTTGAAGGTACAAGAATATTTTTGACTTGTCATGAGTTGTATTCACAGGTATTTTTCCATCTCTCCTTTCTGGCTTCAATTTTCAATTGTCTTTTCATTGTGGCACTGTATAATATGCACTATGATGTTTTAGTGTCTTGAGCAACCTGATAAGCTAGAACTGTGTGGACTTGATCCTGGTAAACTTCACCGTCCTGATCGCTTGCAAGATAATACTAAGACACATCTTGTCAATATCCTAAAGGTAATATTGTTGATAATTTTTATCGCTTTCTGCTTTCTGTCCCTTCTTAATAAAAGGTCATTATCCTAATACTTAGCCAACACTTTCATTCTATATGGTAGGTGTTATCTTTCACTTCTTTTACTCCATATGATTAAAGCATTGTTGTTTTTACTCCCAGTTTGTGTCAAAGAACTGTTGAACTATGCGACCCAACTAAATCATGACTGACCATCTCAAAAGGATGTCTTTTGAGCCCCTTTTTTGGCTCATCTCTTGTATTGGAGAAGTCAGTAAATTGTGTTTTATTTGCTACATGTCAATCATCAAACGAGCATGCATATTGAGAACATTGGATGCTACCATTGTTGAATGGTCAGAGTAGTATCCTTATCTACAATCATGCCTTACTAGTTATAAATGGCCTTTCATATGGTCTTACACAGTTTTTAAGGCATTGTTGCAATTGCAACTTTTAGGTTGGCTACTCTAAAATGGTATAGAAAACTTTCGCCATTATTCATAAACTATCATACTTAAATTTTGTTGTTGGGTTGTCACCCTGCATGTGTGCCTGTTTATCAGCAGCATGTGGGCTTGTCTTTATTTGGGAATTGAAATACAGATGCAGTTCAAAAAGGTCTAAAACATATTTGAGGTTCAATTTAAAAAAATGAACATTTCTTAATTTGCAATTATGTCCTACTCCTATACTTTGGATATAACAAAATTTGGACCATAATTCTAGGTGGTGCAATTACAGCCAGTGAATTAACTTCAAATTGGCCATTATATAAGGATATGTCAATAAACAGATGGATTTATTGGTGAGGGTTGCATTTGTGCTAATTTTTCTCTTATAAGTTATTTTACTTCTAATTAAATAAGTTCTTAATAACTAAAACATAGGCTAAAATTAATTATTCCATAGGTACGGTCCAGTGAAATTAATTTGCAATTTAAATTTATCTCTAAATTTAGGATAAATTTGCAAAGAACTTAACAATGGGTCGCCTGATCATTTTATATAAATATTCTCTTTCTCATTTCAATTAATTTTTATTGAAATTCTTATTTTCTCACATTTGAATTTTGCCCCCCTTACAAATCATCCTTGAAGTTGATACTCAAGTTGGCTGGCTTATATCTGCATTATTATAATTTTGGTTCATCCATTAACTGATGGACGCATTAAAGCATTATAATTTATTCAGCTCTTATTCCTTTGCCATCTGGTATCACTTGAATACTTTATGTGCTACAATATTTGCAGGGTGGGGTTGTATACTCTAACAAAGTTGCGATAGTGTCATCTGTACATTCAAAAGGCAGAATCATTCGTAGTTTGGGTCACGGGTTAGAACCTACATTATCCATTCACAGGTAAGTTGTGCAGCTGTCCTTTTTGATTCCATTTTGTGTTTTTCCTCACTATGCAAACTGAATGTAGCAGAAATTTTTAACCACAAATAGTCAATGGATTAATATTGTTGCTTTTTGTTCTTTTGTAAATTAACAGATGCTTTTCTGGAAACGTTTGCTTTGCATATATCTTCTAGTTTTTTATCCTTTGCTCTTCTTTTTTTAGTTTAATAAATTCTTCCACTGACTTTTGGTTATAGAGACAAGTTGCTTGTTACTCCTTGTGGATTTGACAACTCCAGATGGGATCCTTCTACGGATAAATTTCTGCCACAAAATTATAGTGAAGATGACATGAAAGGGAAAGCTGTTTGCAAAGTTGCATTGCAGCAACGCCTGGGATTATCCCAAAACTCTTCTACTGTTATTGTAAGTGTCTTATAAAGGGTCTTGAATTTTTTGAATGTTTGATGTAGTATGAAATTGAAAGTAATATAAATCATTGACTCCAAAATGTGGCTTGGAAAGGATGCTGTCAAAAAAATGTACTCATTGTCTGGGAAAATGGCATCTTAAGTTCATACGACATGCGTTCAATGGTTACATAGGTGCATGACTCCAGAGTGAATGATAGTGGCCAAGAATCCTGAGTATGATTTTTGGAAGTTGCCATTTTAGGAATATATTTGAAATCCTGACCTAATATGTAATCAAGTTCATTGGTGATTGGTCCTGTTGTTCCTTATTACTGTCCTAGGCTACTATTTGTATTATGGAAGTTGCATGCTCTGTGGAGTTTCTGGGTTGAGCACATTAATCATGGGATAGTTGTCTTAGCTTAGGTCAGTGCATCAGATCAGTCAACTGCTATGCCCATATTATATTTAGTGGTTTTCAGTTGAGTGTCCATGAAATGTACAAACAACGCTTTATCTATGCTTATGAGATTTTAAGGTCTCCTACAGCGCAAAACTTGACAAGCCCTTGGTTCCACTTGCCAATGTGACACAATGTTGTACCAGCCAGCATTCAGAATGGAGCTCCTGATGTGACAAATCATGTCTTTTAAAGGCCTTTGATTTCTCACACAATGTGCCATGTAATCAAACAAAGCATTCTTGTACATTCACTGACTCTGAATGGGTTCCTTGGCCATTAGTTTATATCTGATGCATGAAATATGTTGCAACTGGAACTTTTCTTGGCATCTAGGTGAGGAAAATGGCAAAGATATTATTACTGTCAGCTTGGTAGATACCGTAATGAGACCTACATTCTGGTGTCAATTTAATGCTTCAGTAGCTTGTTTTTCCTTGTTCTCTTATTCTGCCAGGGGCATAGGAATTTCATGAAATGCATCTATTGTTTTATTCTTTTGAAGTTGATATTTTACTTTACTTAGAGTTCAGCACTATATTGGTGTCCTTAACTTCAGCATCTACAATGTTGCCAAACAACTATTATCCTCGAACTAAATGTATTTCATTTAAGAAAAAGAAGAAGCCATTTTAAAGAATGTTGAATGTGATAAAATTCTTTCATTGTATCAAATGTGTAGCATATTTATCTTTTTCTTTCCCTGGCTGAACGTTACCTGAAAAGCAAAATCGATATTGGTCAGGTAGGATGTATCTTCTTAGAATTATCAGATCTTTATCTGGATAGCTTGAAGGAAGTTGTTTGGAATGCTGCCAGCAACACGGTCCAGGTATTTCCATTTCAGAAAATGAAACTCCGCTCTAAATATTACACAAACTCTATACTGGCTGATATCCTGAGAGTACTTCAGATGATTTGAAGAATAATTCTCAATTTTTGTTGGTAGACATAGCAATCAGTTTAGGCTTTCTGTGAATTTGGTGTTTTCATTTTTCATTTTTAATTTTTCAGTCTTGCAGTAGCTTTGCATGAATTTGATATGTTTGGTGATTGTCTTCAGTTTATCTTCATGGGAAGCAAAATACCAAGTGCAAACAGGGCAATGGAATCTGTACAGAAAGAGCTGCAGGTACAGGGTGGCATCATACATTTCTTTTTTATTATTTTGCCAAAGAAATGAAATTTATTAAGAATATAGACAAGTCATGACATTTATTAAGAATATAGACAAGTCAGCCTCTTCCATGATACATGGAAAAATTTTAATTATACATTCAGCATCATGGGGATATGCTTGTTTCTTTAAAATTTTGTTAGTGAAGTCCCCACCTCATTTATCCCAAATGCAAGATGTAGTCACAAGTTCTTTAGTTGTAGAGTACAAGATGTGCTATTTTTTCTCTCTCATGTTCAGTGCTAATTAGTTTTTGGCCGAGTACTTATGCTTTCTTCCTGGTTTTCTCCTTTGTCCACAGGGTGAATCTATGCGATTCATAAATAAATATGATGAAGTTCTATCACATCTGATCTTTGCAGGATCCGACATAATATTGTGCCAATCTTTCCATGATCCTTTGCTCCAAGTACCAGTAAGTTTAGCATATTATTTTTGTCAAATTGAAATATCCACCTAATACACCAAGCAGTACTTCACTTTTATCTCAAAGTTTCTCTAACCCTTCCAATTGGATGGTCAAACAAAATGCAAGTAAGTGAAAGCCAAAGACCCACTCAGTGCTGCCACATAGAGACATGTGCCCAAAAATAAATGGACAAATTTTCATGACCGCATGTGTGCCTGGATTTTTTGGATTTTCTATTTGAATGAATGCTTGGACATTTTTGCAATCAAGTGCTTCTGCACTTTCTAACTGCATGTACCAGGATGGATTAAAACAATAGAAAATTTTTTTTCATAGTGGTATATCACAGACATACTTTAATTTTTTTTTTTTTAAAAGTACAAGGTTATGTGTCACTCATATGATAAATCTACATTCTTTGGTACTTTCTTGCTTGTAATTTATTTGGGTATCTAAAATGAAGCTTAAAGCTTTGAAGTATGGAGCAGCTCCAGTTATAGTGACCTCTGATGAGAACATAGTCAGGTAAGATACCTTGCAACTCTTAAGCAGTAACAAGCATTTTCTTCTTTTCTTTCCCTTCTCATTACACACAAATAAAAAATAACGTATTTTTGGAACAGACATTTTGTAGATCATGATCAAGAGTCCACTGAATTCTCAAAGTTCATTAGCTCTACATATGGAAATATGTCTCTGAGCGAGGCTCTCGAAGAAATTGTAAGTATTCTTCATGGTGATGGAAAAATAGTTCCCTTCCCTTTGTTTCAATTCTAAATGATTTCTGTTGGGACACTTTCTTGTAGAAGAACAACCCATCAAAATGGAAGCAAAATATAGTAAATGCCATGGCGATAGACTTCTCCTGGGGCGCAGAATGCTACGAAGTTCATGTTTCTGGGTACTCGGCCATAAAAAGTTTGTGAAGTAGATGCAACTGTACATGTCGTCACATTCATATGTATATATTAGATGCCTATGTAGGTAAGCTTGTGGAGGTTTCTAGCTAATTTCTTCATATGCTATGCAAGAGGATAGCAAGTTACAAATTCTGTTATGAAACTATGCAATGGTTCGAATCTGTAGTCAATCCTGTTTCCGATAAGAGCAGTTGACAATTGAATCCAATTTTCCCATTATTTTCGTATTCGTAATAGTACGAAAGGAAGGCCGGACTCTAAGTTGTTCAAGAATAGTGGCGTTCTCTTTCTCGATGGGGCAAGGGGATATAACTCAGCAGTAGAGTGTCACCTTGATGTGATGAAAGTTATTAGTTCGAGCCTGATTATACCCAATTTGAGTTTTTTTTATTTTGGCTTGTTTCCTGCCGTCGTGATCGAATGGGAGTAGATAAGAGGCCCGTGGGATGGACCAGAGGGGTAGGGGGGCTATATTTGTTGGAGCGAACTCTAAGCGAATACGAAGCGCATAGACACAAGTTATGCCTTGAAATGAGAGACAATCCCGCTTTATCTACGAACAAGCAAGCTAAAAGTAATTCGTATCCATCCATCAAGGCAATAAGGTAACTTACTTGAGCAGAGATGAAATGCAGTTAAATTAAGCAATAAGGGGCTTAAATCCTCAGATGTAAAGCTTTGTTCTGTTTAGGCTAGGTGAGGTTCGTGCTTCGCCTGTCGTGTCCATTCATATTGTAGTTTTAATCTTTTTTTTTTTTTGTAAGATATACTTTTTGATAGTCAATAATTAAGTCTGCAAGAGCTTTTGGCCCTGACAAGGAGTTGATGAAAAAAAATTATGGCAAAAGATGGATGAATAGAGAGCATGAAAGATGTTTTTGCGGGATAAGGTCATGGAGATTAATCATTAGAAGGGAAAGTAATGAAGAGAAACTAGTATGTAAATTAAATAAAGGCTTTTGTATATATGTTCTTAATTATATAAGGACGTTCTTATAACAGCGGTTCCCTTAGGAGTATTTAGTTTTCTCCAATTTCCGTGGAAGATTAGATATTTTAAGTATGAAGTGGAATTATTGGTGCATATTTATTTTGACAGAAGGGCCTGGAAACAATTACTGAGTTTATTTATAAATGAATTTTTATATATGAAAATTAAAGGTATTTTAAGAAAGAAAAGCAAATAAATTTTTATCAAAAATAAAATTTACTTAGAGTTTATTTATAAATGAAATTTACCAAGTGAAGTAAATGTTTAAAATTTTATCAAAGTTTGCAAAAGCTATTTTATTAAAGTAAAAAAGAAGTAAAGTGATTTGAACATACAAAATTGAGATTTAATGAGAAAAATATTAAAGTTATAATTATTATGAACAATAAAATTAAATGATTTATATTAGGAGAATAACTAAATAATAAACTTTTTAAAAATACGTCCTAATTTATAATTTTAATTTTTATTAGAAATTACGATTAAACTATGGATTTAGAATTGTATCGATTTTAGATCATTCAAGAAACACTTCATAAAAAAAATGGAGGGGTGTTCGAAGTTTGACCGAAAATGGGCAGTAAAAGTTATATAAAAGAAATTTCAGGGATTTATTAGTTATTATTTCAAACTGTAAGTATTAAATGGTAATTTTAATTAAATTTCATTGATTTTACAGTTATTTCTTATCCGTAATTGACAAACAGCACTGTGCTAATAGAGGGGAATATCCCTGCGGGAGGGAAACAGTTGAACTTTCGATTCTTTAGCAGAGAAAATGATTGCTTAGAAATCAGACAAAGCGGAGACCTTTTAATGCAACCAAACACCCAACACAAACTAACAATACTTCAAAGCCTCACCCAACAATCAAAATACCATAACGGAGCTACCAATTCAACTCGATCTCCTCCTCAATGGCTCGGCCGTCAATAAACGATCCATCTTCCTCTCCTTCATGGTTCACTCCCCAGAGGTACAATTTCTACGGTTTGACTTCAATTATCGAACCATTTGCTATAGTTTATTTACTTGTTCTTCCAATTTAATATTGCTGTGATCTTAAGCTTGTGAAGTAAATGGAACTGTACATGTTTTGATGGATTCTATTTTCTTTTCCCAGGTTGCTCATGATGTTTTGTGTGATTAATATGATAAATTATGTGGATCGCGGTGCAATAGCAAGCAATGGAGTTAATGGGAGTATTAGGACTTGCGATGATAAAGGAATTTGCAATTCCGGCAGTGGAATTCAGTAAGATTTATTGTTTTCTTTTCTTTGTATTCTGGGGGTTTTCCCCCTTTTTGTAGTAGTTTGCGGTTTATCAGCAAAGTTTTGGTTCTGACTTTTAGTTAGTTGTTAAAGCGTGATGTGTGTATGTATGCTTTTGGGTTTAATTACTTGCTATTTATTTTGCTTTCAGGGGAGATTTTAACTTGAACAATTTCCAAGATGGTGTCCTATCATCTGCATTTATGGTTGGACTTCTTGTGGCTTCTCCGATATTTGCTTCTTTGGCCAAGAGGTAAGCAGCTGTGTGGTACATTAGGTGCTTTAGTTACACTTTTGTGCATGAATTCAATATCATGGAAATATTCTTTTATGTTTTTGAGAAAGATAGGTGGTCTTTCTTTGGCTTAGTTGTTGCTAATAGCTAATGGCTGACAGTTGTTGGTTGTTAACCATCTTAAAACCATTCTTAGTGGTTTCTTTTGATATTTTGAATAATTAAGGTTTTTTTTTTCCTCTATATATTGCGTTCTATCTTGTCATTTTCTTTTTCTAATAAGTTATAAAAAAAGGTTGGATGTATCAAATTTGTAGTTATTTTTCCTTGTATTTTCATGAGGAATAACATTTTTGCAACTCTAAATATCATGAGTATTTCAGTCATTGTGCTTGATGTTTGATAATTTATTTTCCTACTACAGTCAAATTATAAATTTGATTTCGTATTATGTTATAATATTATAGAGAAAAGAGTAAGTAATATATCATTAGTAAATTTCAAGAAAGAAACAGTACTTTGAAAAAGTTTTAATAGCTAACAAGCTCTTTCTTGAAGCTTGTTTGGATTAGCAATGTATAGATGCATAGTAATAAGTGAACAGCATGTTACTTCACACAGTTTGTGCGAGTTCATCTTGAAATCTGGTATTTGACCATAATTTACTGGAAGGATACTATTGAAGAAATGTATAAATAGACACTGTTTTTGTATTCTATGTATTATGCATTGTTGTGTATTCTGCTGTTGCATTACCTAATTTGCTCCACAATTTTTTGATTATTGTTACCCTTGCAGTAATAATCCTTTTAGGCTTATTGGAGTTGGATTATCTGTTTGGACATTTGCAACAGCTGGGTGTGGTAGTTCAATTGATTTTTGGTCTATTGCAATATGCCGCATGTAAGTGGAAAATGCTAGTGGTTCAAAAGATTTTGCTCAATTCATTCATATCAGTATTTCTTATAAATGGTTTACAGTGTAAATCTTACTCTTTTAGGCTGGTTGGCGTTGGTGAGGCTTCTTTCATAAGTCTTGCAGCTCCTTTTATTGATGATAATGCTCCTGTTGCTCAGGTTTGTTTTCTTATGTTTCTTTTCTCCTTATAAAAAGTCGAGAAAAACTGAATTTGGTACTTCTTTGGTAAATATGTAAATCATATTAGTTTCTTCTTTCTTTTGGTTCCAGAAAACGGCCTGGCTTGCTACATTTTACATGTGCATACCAACTGGAGTTGCTTTGGGTTATGTTTATGGTGGATTTGTAAGTTTACATACTGGACCAATTTTTTTCTTATTAGGTCAATTATAGTCTCTTTTCTTGATTAAGAGTTGCAGCCTTTATTGTCTTTATTTTGTCAAAGTGCCTTTGTAGTCTAGGTTATCAATTGTTCTAGTGAAATTTGTGATTGCATCACCTTCTGCATTTTTAGGTTGGAAACCATTTTAACTGGCGTTATGCATTTTGGGGTGAGTCACTTCTGATGCTTCCATTTGCTGTTCTGGGATTTGTCATGAAACCTCTGCAGCTGAAAGGTGCTGTGTTTTTTATTCATCATTTCATCTGTATTTGAAAATCTGATTGAATCTGTTTTGGAGTCTTTTAACTTTGTATTCATAGCGAATGACATTCTAACGACAGGTTTTGCTCCTATTGACTCAAAGAAGGCATTGGCATCATGCGAAACAGTTGCTTCTACAGTTGCAGGTGCTACATGTTCCTCGTTATTTTGTTGATATTATTCATTACTTCAATTGCTGGTATGGTCTTATGAGAAGCTCACTTGGCAGTAGAGCCATGATTTTTCTATACATACTGAATTCAAACAGCCAACAAGGTGTACATACTGACAAATGAAATTGAAGATAATTACTGCTTGCAAGAACTATCTTTTTTCCTGGATGCTAATTATTATTTTCTTATTGCAGAGAATGATAATGAAGATATCGACAGTCAAGGGTATGTTAAAGCTTCAAAGTGAGTGGATCTTATTTTCTGCTGAATGTATTGTCACTTTGTGCATAATGAGTGAATTTTTTATTTAAAAAGTTTTTGAAGCAAGAAGAGAGAGAGGGGGGGGGGGGACTAAAGGAACCAGGGAACACAAATGGAGAATGAGACTTTCCAAATTCAAATAAAATGTAAAGCTGCATGGTAAATCATGGAAATTTTTATGCCAAAGCAATCATCAGTTGTTTTTATTTTTTGCATTACTGTGGATAACATGTTTTGTTGAGAAACTTTTGAGTTCAAATTACTAAAGAGATGTTTCACTTGAGAATCCTGCCCCAAGCCAGCTACCCTGGGTCCTGGCAAACAAATGAATTTGCTGATCCTAGGATCTAAATATTTCTAACTAGTTAGTGCTTTGACATGTATAGTGTCCCAAAAAAAATGGAAAAAGAAATCTTGAAGTTCTAATATACTTATTCTATAAATCAAAACAGAATGGCACGCAGCAGAAAGGACAGAAAAAATTTAAGTACTGTGCATGACGAAGTTTGTGTGAATTATCTTAGTTTTTATTAATAAACCCAAAGATTTTTCTCCTTAACAAGTCAAACTCATGTACAGAGTCTGCAAATTCTTAAGGGAGTAGCGAGTTTCTTAGGATTTTGGTTTTTCTAGTAATTTTATTGAATGTTGATGACCTCTGAACTATATTTTACATACCTGCAGTTCACAATATAAAATGCAAGAATATGTAATTAACCAATATTTGATTATTCGACTGATATAGCTTGGTTGTTACTCTTGTGCATGGCAGGTTGGAGGTCACTCCTGCAATTTTACATCGGTTATCACAATTTTCAAGGGATATGAAAGTGCTTTTGCTTGACAAAGTTTATGTTGTAAATGTTCTAGGTGCCTTTTCTTTTCCTTATTCTTTGTTTGTGCTTTATAAGTAAATATTTATTCAACGTATTGCTTCATTATACTTGTGTTTTTTTTTCGTTATATTTTTACCAGATGCTCACTAGAGCATGAATTTATTATTTATGGAGATTAGGTTCTTACCTGTTAATTAATTGTCAGGTTATGTATCATACAACTTTGTAATTGGAGCATACTCGTACTGGGGACCAAAAGCTGGTTATAATATATATCATATGGTATTTTTAACTGCTAATTCTTCTTTTTAACTATTTTCATTTGATGGTATTTTTCTGATTGCAAGTCCTTATATAATTTATTTGTTGCTATATGATGTGATGAACTTGTTATGTCTGACGTTTTTGATAGAGTAATGCGGATTTGATGTTTGGAGGAATTACAATTGTTTGTGGAATCCTGGGAACCTTAGCTGGAGGCATCATACTTGATCGCATGAATGCTACAATCTCCAATGCTTTTAAGGTCAGTTATACAGGATATATTACAGGACATCTTTGTGTAGACCGAATTTCTATGACGTGTAAATTGCTGTATTTCAAAATCTGAAATATTGAAGGTTGAATTTGAGGGGAAATTTGGAATCAAGGATTTAAATCCTACCTTTTACTTAAAATTTCAAAATTATTTATGAAGAGAGAGAACATTATCAAAGCTAATTGTAAAGTGTATATTATACTATCCATTTATAGGTATTTTCAAATTCATTTTTGGATAAGTTTTCATTCCCTTTATGAATTTAATGGACAAATGAATACTATGTATAGGCTTCATTCAAGTAATAAGCTAAAGCCAGATCCAAATTACTCATTTCAATCCCTGTTGAATGCAACCGAAACTTATTTGTTTCCCTTGGGCTCATTTAGTTCATAGCATTCATCTAGGAACTCTTTTCTTTAACGAGTTTAAAAAGCCTTCACAGATACGACTCTTTTACCTGGGCCTGCACAGATTTTCACTTATTGTTTGTTTTTAATTGCAAAATGCTTTAGCAAATAGATTAATTTGTGAATTTGCATGACTGCATGTTTTTGATGTCTTCTACTATTTGGTCCTTGTTGGCTTGTGACGCAGCTTCTCTCTGGAGCAACATTTCTGGGTGCAATCTTTTGCTTCTCTGCCTTCTGTCTAAAGAGCTTGTACGGTTTTATTGTCCTGTTTTCTGTGGGTGAACTACTTGTATTTGCCACGCAGGTAATATTCTAATCCAGCTATTTTATTTGAAACTTCCAGAAATGCCAACTTGTGCACACTAATACTTGCTTTTTTGGATAGGACCTAAACACATTGACATTGCTAGTGCTAATGAAGGATTGTGTCTACATTCTTCATCTGTTCCATTATTTAAGATCATTGACTTCAATATACTTTTTATCTTTGAGGAATGAGTTCTTTCTTGCAGTAACTAATTTCTTTGTTGTATCTGCTGGATTTTATGTTTGTGCAAATATTTAATTTTGCTGATGTGGGAAAGTCATTTGTGTGCCACCCAGTTTGTTTGTTTACCTAGGCATATGTGTTATCAACGATATGGGATTCCTTTTGCAGGCTCCAGTGAATTATGTGTGTCTTCATTGTGTCAAACCTGGTTTGAGACCACTATCTATGGCTATCTCAACTGTATCAATTCACATACTTGGCGATGTGCCTTCTTCACCACTTGTTGGGGTTCTCCAGGTGTGCTTCAGAATCCCTTTCAACTATATTTTTGAGCAAGTCAATAGTACTTTGTGATGTGTATTCACATCATCAATAATGACACAAATTGTTACTTGTTGCTCTCTGATATCAAATAATATGATTTACAGATCTTCCTTTTGCCATTTTTTATTTTTTCGAAAAAAGAGTTCCTTTTGCTACCATTCCTTTCGCCAAGATAATCTACATTCAATTTTTGGCAAGGAACTCATGCTTTTTGTAATTCATCCTGAGGAATCTTTGCCTTAGGTTGGTTGCTTACCAAGATATTCTCTGTTGTTTTTGTTTACCAAAATAGCCTTTGTAGGTTATCCTTTTTCTTTTACAGCTTCTTTTCTTTTTCATGCGAGGTCTTCTTTTTTTAATTTCTGGCTTTAGGCATAAATTTTTATCAGCATATTTTTGATATTTGCCAAATTTCATACACAGGATCACATCAACAATTGGAGGTCAACAGCACTTATTCTGACAGCTGTTCTGTTTCTTGCTGCTGGAATATGGTTTATAGGTAAGTGGTTGACAATTAATATTGCATTCTTGATTAGTTTCTTTGATTGACTTTTTTTTGTTTCTTCCATTTCAATTTCTGGAGGCCTTCCATATTCTTGCAAGGCCATTGACTTTGTTAGAAATCCGGCTCTCTTCTCTCTTTCCATAGTAGAAATAGATAAGAAAACTCCATGGAATTCATTGCTTGAACGATTGTGGTTTTTCTACTGTGTTTATTTGTTTTATGCTTCTCACATTCTGTATGATATTCAGAATTTCAAAGCCAAATCAAATTTTGTAAAATGCATTGAGATAGCAAAATACAAATGAGAATACAAAGTGTGGATATTGGCTTCTAGAAATGAAATTGAAATGCCATGAAATGTATTTACACAGTGATCCTTGTTCTGCTAGATCTTACTTACCCTGGATGTAGATCTCTACCTACCCAACAAGAGGATGGAAAGTTACAAATTTGTCTCAACAGGACATGCATCTATTTTATTTCCTGAATGAGGAAATCAATAGACAAATAGATGAGCAGTGGATTATGGTTTATCCCCTTCCTATGACTACTCTTCTTGTGTGCATTGTCTAAGAGGCTTACCTGATCCATATTGTATAATTGAGCCACCACGGATGCGCTCAAATTTGCAGAATATAATGAAATGTCCAATCTCTAAATTTCATGTGTTAATTCTCCAATCCTTTTTGAACACCCATAGAAGTTGGTAGCTAAACTTCAACAATTCTGAAATCTGGGGGAACAAGGAATTGTTCTCTGTTCTCTGATTTGATCTGAAAAATTTTTATATTTAAAGATAGATATTGAGCCTAGACATTTCCAGTCAGCATAGCATGGGCGTGATAATCATCTTGCATCAACCCCAGTTTGAAACTTTTCCTACTTCTGTACGTCGACTAACACCACTAGTAGAAGTGCACATTTAGTTAGTTATGAGAACCGTTTGTCATGCTGTTTGAATAGCCTTTTTCTGTTGTTCAGTTTAGTGACTTGTATTCTTGGACAGGGGTTTTTATAAAGAGTGTGGACTTGTCTAATGAGGATAGAGAAATTGAAGGCTCCATATATGCAAAAGCCAGCTTGGAGCCATTGCTTAAAGAGAACGGGGGCTCAGATGTATGACAAATTTTCACAATCCTTTAGTTTCATCCTCACATGTATTGTAAAGACTGTAATTTATTTTTTGTATATAGCCTTTAACGATTACATGTAAATGTTATAAGAAATAGTACTAAATAAATCTTGATTCTTAATTAAGTTACATGTTTCCTGCTTCTACTTTTTAAGACAAACTATTGGCATCTATTTTTACTAAGAAACATGAAAAGCAGAAGAAAAGAGGAAGGAAGAGATGGGTTCTTGGCTGTGTTTGGATTAATCCATGGATTTAGTTAAAATCCCTTGTTTGGCACGATTAAAATAAGAAAAGATCTATGAGACGAGTTCTATTATTTTTAAAAAGTAATTCTTAATTTCGTGAACTGTAACATTATTTCATCTAAAAAGCGCAATTTTTGCCGGTTAAATATCAAATGAAATATCAAAATACTCTTCTTTTTAAGTTTGTAAAAGATGACCTGAAATGATATTTTAATCCTTTCACTTAGAACTTAATGAAAAAAAATTTTACTTCTTGAACAGAAGAGTCTGATATTGAGACGAAAATCAAAAATTAAAGATGACAGTAATTTTTAAAAATAAAGAGACTCATGTATTAATTGGACATAATCAAGAACTTCGTACATTGTACATTGTCAAGTTGGAAGGGCCCGACCAGATGCCAATTTTGTCATATGTGTAGTGGAGAATGTGGCCTATTTACTTCCTTCACGTGAGTTTTCTCATCTATCTGTGTCCCATTGGATTGTTTACAGTCTACTCATTTTACGTACTATGGTGTGCTGTTCCCTAACTCTTTATAAAGGATATTATAAATATAAATATCAAAATTCATATAAATGTAAATTTCAAATATTATAAATCATTGCAGGAACACTAACACCCAATTTCTGTAAATTAAACATTAAAACTTACTGTTTTTAGTTAAATAATAATAATCAGTAAAATTTGCTGATTTTTTAATAAATGAAAAAAATTGTTTAAAAGAGAGAATGCACCACTAAATAGTCAACGACTACGTGTCTTCAGAAAATCATAAAATTTTCATTTATGTCCTCCAACTACCTTGCTACTATTTCTTTTTTTATTTATTTATTTTTTACATGAAGATTAGTGATTGACCTAGAAAGACCCCACTCTCTCTACATTCACATTCTCCATTCCTCCATGTTCATAGGTACATATTTGTACATGAATATTTCTAGATAGGATTTGCAGTTTTATGGTCTCTGATCCAAAGACAATCAATGTGGCTGTCACTTGTCAGAAACTCACAAATATTTTAGTATATATTGTCACTGAATTTTTAAAATATATAATTTAGTCCTTATCTTTTGTCTCTCTTGCAAAATTACATTTTTCTATCAATTTTTTTGTGTTTTTTTTTCTATTAAATACACAGACAGGTTAGTTAATTTTGATAAAATACAGTAATAAAATAGTCAATAAATACAAAATATAAGGATAACATAGTAATTCATCTATAAAGAAAGATATAACAATATAATAAAGACAAAAGATAGGAATAAAATTATATGATTTTTAAAATGCTGATGTAGTGTTATATATTATGGTAAAAGACAGGAATGCAATTATAATTTTCCCTATTATGTATTTTCTGATTTGATTTTGCCATATTTATTTATTTATTCTTGTTATATTTAAGTTTAATAGTAAAAAAAAAAAAGTGGTGAATGGTCTAAAATTTATTATAAGAGGATGTGGTTGTTAAATAGAAGTTAGTTCATAAAAATACCAATTGCATCCAAATATTTTTTGTTATAAATTATTACAGTTTATGTTTTGAAACTAAATTTCGAGTCTGATCTCATTAAACTAAAATTTTAAATAGTATTATAATTTGTATATTTGAAAAAGTATATAAGAATCAAATAATTTATCATAGTTAGATTAATTTCTATTGCTTTATTTAAAATTTTATGGAGAGGAAAGTTTCAAGTTTTAATTTTTTCATTTAAATTGATGAAAATTCTCATGACGCAAGCACTTAAATATTTAAAAACCTTTTAACTTTTATATTTTTATAAAAAAAATAGAAAGATCAATAAAAATTATATTAAATAATGACAAAGAAGAATAAAATAAAATACATCTAATTACCGGAGATAAAGAAAAAAACAGCAATACTACTTGTAATTTGAAATATGCAAAATAATAAAATATGAAAATTCATTGTAATTGTTTTTTCAGTATGGAGGATATCATAAGTCAATTTCTGTAAAAAATACTACATGAATTTGAATTTGTATAAATTAAATAGTCAAGGGTTATTATTTATCCATTTTAAAAATTTTTATAATTTAAATATGTGAAAATTGTTTCTAAAATAAAATTTTTTAACTTTTAAATAATATAACTTTTTTAAAAAATTACTATTATTGATTATTGATTATTTTTACATGTTATTAATAGCAATAAATAATCAGCATTTATTAGCGGTTAAACTAAATAAGCCCCGCAACTCTTCAACGTATAACGCAAAAAATTTAAAAAATTCGATCGCCCATACAAATCAAACGGTCACTATCGCTCCAAAAAACTCTCCAGCTCACATACAAACAAATCTTTTCGATTTTTAATTTTTCTCGTCTTCTTTGTCTCTCTTCCTCCCTCTTCGTCTTCTCTCTCTGTCATTACCCGCCTTACATGGCATTCGCTACATTACAAGTACTAATACACCCCCAACCACCGTATCTTTCCCTTTCTCTCTCTCATTTTCCTAATGCTCTGTCTTCTTCGAAAACGCGTCCTCCTTTTAACATTTCATACTGAATCTCTGTTCACTCAGATACTGTATCTGTTCCTTTTTTTTCTTTTTTTAAATTGAAACGCTGGTTTTTAGGTATTTTGAGGCAATGTGAGCTAAATAGAAACCTAGAAAATTGTCATATCCTTTATTTATTTATTTATTTATTTTTTTTTGCAGAGAATGATTTGAAGCTTGTCTTGATCTGTTGTCAGTGATAAGCAGCTTCTGTTCCCATTTGCTGACTGTTAGGGTTTTAAGCTAGTTACGCCAGCTCCAGAGTTTTTTCTAAGCTTGATTTGTTTAATGGTGTTGAAAAATGCCCAGCATTAGAGCTCCGGCCACCAAGCGAACCACCACCTTGACGGTCAGTGCTTAGTATATGGTTGAATTATTTTTATTAAACGATTTGTGGTTTACAGTTCTGTTATATGTCTTTTTGGCTTATTTCAGGTTGCTGTGAAATGTAGGCCATTATGGGAGAGAGAACGTGGTCGTGATATTGTTCGTGTTAATGACAATAAGGTTTGAATTTGTATTTTGTTTTTTAGTATTGAGTTTTTCTTTTTTAAATTTTCTTTTGATTTTTAAGAGGAATTTGTTATTTTTTGGCAGGAGGTGATTATATTGGATCCTGATTTGTCAAAGGACTACCTTGATCGTATACAGAATCGAACCAAGGAGAAGAAATACTGTTTTGACCACGCATTTGGTCCTGATTGTTCAAATTTGGTATGTGAGATTTGTTTGCTTGTTTCATTTGATCTTTTTTCTGTTTTAGAATTTTTTGAATTTCAAAATCATATTATGTGGAATTATTTGCTTTTGTTCTTTAATGTTTTGGTTGAAGTACGAAATCAAATAAAGAATTTGGTAATTTATCTAATAAATACTTTCTGATTTTGTTTCTTCAGGATGTCTACAAAAGAAGTATATCTTCTATAGTCTCTGGGGTTGTTCAAGGTCTAAATGCTACAGTCTTTGCCTATGGTTCAACTGGAAGGTATCGAATGAACAAGTAGTATAAATTTAAACACAATACATAAGTAGTACTATTTTTAAGGCGGTGCAAAATTTCAACACGCTGTTGATATTTTCTTTGAGGTATGAGCCTAGGTGCAGGCCTTATGCTCCTGAACAAAGCAAGGAGAGGCCTTAACATGTTTGCTGCCATTTTTAAATCTCCATCTCTATTCCATGTCTTTGATTTTCTCTAACTATTAAGGAGAAATAATTGGCATGTCAAAATTTAGTTAGGACAAATGTCTGACATTTTTATGATATATCATTTGCTGCACCATTCATTTTTCTTTTTTAACATGCTGCTTAATTTGAAAAACTGAATGCACTGTAATCCACCCTCCTCATTCCTTCTCTCTTAATATTTTCCAGTGGTAAAACTTATACAATGGTTGGTACCCGAGAGGACCCTGGACTTATGGTTCTCAGTTTGCATACAATTTTTGATCTTATCAAAAAGGATAAGAGCTCTGACGAATTTGAAGTCTCTTGTTCATACCTTGAAGTCTACAATGAGGTAGAGTGTCTTTTTCAATTAAGAATTTAGAGATGTGGTCATTTTCTCTGTTAACTTTTTAACTTTTGATTTTTATGAATATAGGTCATCTATGATTTGCTTGAGAAATCATCAGGACATTTGGAACTTCGAGAGGATCCAGATAAAGGAATAATTGTTGTTGGGCTGAGATATATCAAGGTCCATTTCTTTCTTGTTTTTAATGTTTGTTATTTGGATGTTAGTTTTTGTCATGAAAAAGTACAAAGTCTAAAATGCTGTATCAAGTCTGCCAAGCATCTTCATTAAGTCAACTGCAATATTTCTGTTTTAATTTTCTGGTGGTTTTTATGTGCTTTAGATTACACCTAATAACATTGTTATTCAAATTGCAAGTTTACTTGTATGATTTCACGTTTTTGTGATTTAACTATAGTCTACAAATAGATAATTTTAAAAATACAAACTCAGAATCAAGTGAACATGCATTGAAATGCATTTTCAAATAGTAAAATCAATAGGGTATTATGATATTAGATTATTACAATTTTACCTCTTTGATGCTGGCTACATCACCTTTTTAATGTAGTTTCTTCTTCTTATTCTTCTTCGTCCTCCTTTTTCTTATTTCTTTTATGTTTCAAGTCTTGGATGCCAACTTATTTACTTAATTAGCATGCTTCTGCAAAACAATTTATTAGTTTTTCTACCTCTTGGCCCGAGATGTTTTTAGTTGTGCGCTATGGTTGGGATGCTTACATTCCCTGATGATGTTTGCTCTTACCTCAGGTTCATTCAGCTGATAAGATTCTTGAATTATTGAACTTGGGAAATAGTAGACGAAAAACTGAGAGTACAGAGGCTAATGCGACATCATCTCGGTTAGTAATTATCCTTTCTCAATACTATGTTCTTATGAATTACTTTCTGAACCTGTACTATAAGTTCCTGCTATTGTAATTTTGTCACATTGAGCCGTTTAACGAGTGTGCTCAATTAGATGATTTCATTCCCAAGTGCTTGATTTGCAAGCTATGTTTCTTGCTAACTGTAAATTTGGAAAGAATAATCACTTATAAGGGCTAAGTTTTGCAAATTAATAATTACAATCAGAAAATGTACCATAACATTTTGAGAGGAAGGTTGCTCCATTGCTGCAGGCTATTGTTTTAGTGTTGAAACTTTATTAATCATACTTTTTTGCACTGTTTAACCTTTTTTAAGATAAACTAATGATGTCCCCTGTGACCAGATCACATGCTGTCTTGGAGATAATTGTGAGAAGAAAGCAGAGAAACAGGTACCGAAATCAAGTAGTGCAAGGCAAACTTGCACTTGTGGATCTTGCTGGCAGTGAAAGAGCTACTGAAACCAATAGTGGAGGCCAAAAACTAAGAGATGGAGCTAACATTAACCGTTCTCTTCTTGCTTTAGCAAACTGCATTAATGCCTTGGGGAAACAACAAAAGAAGGGTCTTGCTTATGTCCCTTATCGCAATAGGTATCTTTTTTCACATTTAATTTACTTTTTGCTGAAGAGAACTGCAATAATTGATCTAGCCTAAAGACCTTCCCAGTAATACAGCTAATATCGGTATTTTACAGCAAACTGACACGTATACTTAAAGATGGTCTGAGTGGTAATTCTCAGACTGTCATGGTTGCTACAATATCCCCTTCAGATGGTCAGTATCATCATACTGTAAATACCTTGAAATATGCTGACCGAGCAAAGGAAATAAAGACACATATTCAGGTGAGGTCATATTTTTCTAGCGAAGTGGTTACGAACTATTTATATAATATAACAGTTAGAAGGTTATTTGTTGCTTTTGTGATTCAACCACGATTTCCTTTGAACATATCATAATTCCTGTCAAACGAAGCCTGTGTTCCATTCTTGTATTCTTCATTTTGGATCATGTTTTGCTTTTAGCATACTCTCCACTCTTATGGTAGTCAGCTAATAAGACTTCCAAAAGTAAGATGAGAATTTCTGGCCTTCTGATTTGCAAAGTGTGAACAAGGTTCTTCGCAATTAAATGTCATGCTTAGTTCAGTTGCATTTTTCTCTTCTTTTTCTTTGCTTTTTTTTTTTTTTTATTATTTTTTTATAGCTTTTGCTTTACTGCCATGTACCACTGGGTTCTCTTGTGTCACCATCAAAATGTTTCTATCGTTTCTCACATAAATTTGAAAATCCCGCTATTTTCCCTCAGAAAAACATTGGCACAATTGATACACACACGTCAGATTACCAGAGGATGATTGACAGTCTTCAGGTAAGCAGTTGAGTGCATTTTATTTGTGTAATCGTATTATCTCAGTTGGCAGCCAAATTGGTGACATACTTGATTGTACAGATTGAGGTTTGCCGTTTGAAAAAAGAATTGGCTGAAAAGGAATCTCAATTAAGTGTCAAACCTTCCGAAAAAGCTGTCGATGATGAGCTTTCATGGTTGGATATTCTAAGCCACGAAACCAGTGAAAATGTTCAGGAAAGGATAAACTTACAGAAGGCAATATTTGAACTTGAGGAGACTAATCTTCGTAACCGCATGGAACTTCAGCATCTTGATGATGCAATTGCAAAACAGCAGGTTAAATGCTGCCAGCTTTTTTTAATCATTATGATTATGGTTATGTCAGTGTGCAGAAAAATTAGTGATTGTTTTTTCTTAGCTAGGTTTCTATGTGCAGTTACTTGAAATATGATACTTTTCCAAGGTGTTTACTCAATGGTTCTTCAATTATATTGTGTGCACATCAATAGCTAGGCAGCACAGAATGTACAATGTCTAACTGGAATGTTTCTCTTCTCTGTGTGTGCATCTCCAGTTAGCAAATTAGTTGAGGGAATATTTTATAACCATTTCTTTAGTTGAGGGAATATTTTATAACCATTTCTCCTTCCTGTTCCCTTATGAAGGAGGAATCTTGCTTATAGGAAGAACTACAGGAACAGAAGTTGCAGATATTTCATAGTTTGTTTAAATATAACTGTGTACATTCTTGTGACAGGCTAACAAGGGAGCAGCAATCGTAGAGACTTCAATTAATTTGTAATTTATTCTAATAAAGAAATGCTTCTGTTATAATTTTCCTTCTCTCGTCCTAGGCTATTGAAAAGGAAGGAGCAGTTATAGAAGCTTTGAGAGCAAGGCAACAAGTAATTCTCGATAATATCCGTGACAATGATGAGGCTGGCATCAATTACCAAAAGGTAAAGTCTCTACTTGCGCTTAGTCACAAGGGTCCTGAACTCAGTTTTCATATGTTTTATTATGACTTCAGTTTTATTTCTTTATAGGAAATTGAAGCTAATGAGAAGCATCGATGCCAACTCCAAGATATGATTGAGAAAGCCATTAGTAAGGATGGAAATAAAACTTACTTGCGAATTCTTAGTCAATACAGGCTTCTGGTAAGTAAAATGCTGTGCAGGAATCAATTACTTGGAGTTGAATGTTCTAACAAATGGATTTGTTTGCTGTGTTTATAATCTGATGTTAGGCTTCATTCTTGCCAAGTACTAATATTGGTTGGGTTTCAACTGGGACTGAAAAATGACTTTGAACTGACATGATTACCATTTTGTATTAGCCATTGGAGAATTATGAACCCATGAATCATGTTGTGTGTGAAACTATGTTTTTGTAAATTGAGAGTTGATAATTACTTCACAATTATGTAGGGAATGGCTAATATGGAGCTTCAATTTGAAATAGCTATGAGGGATCAAATTATCTACAACCAACGAGAAGCACAAAGAAACTTGTGGAACTTGCTTATGGGGTTAGGAGTTGATGAGAAACGTTTGTTGGACCTTGCAGCTAAACATGGAATAATAATTGAAGATTGGACGATGATGCCCCATCTAGGGATTTCAGATAAGAAGCAATCATCGATTTCCTCTTTTGGCAGATTTGCTTCCACAGAATATAGTCCATGCATTGGTCAATCATTTTCTAGATCTTGCATCTTCCAACAATATCAAGATTTCGGGTCAAGGTCATTTTCTATGGGGCCTTGGGATCCTGGACTGACTTTTTGCAGGGAAGAACATTATAGTTCTTGTTACATGTTATCTGATGATCAATCACCTTCAGCATGCCTAAGACTGAGGACAGGTTCTGATCATTGGGTTGGTGGCATGCCAAGGTTTAGCACGCCCAGTAAAGATGCTCAAAAAAATTTGCGAAATTCATGTCCAGAGTTGAGAACTTGGACTTCTCCTTGTAGTGAAGGCTTTTCATCAGCTTCGTCTCTGAGTACTGATTATAGACATCAATTGAAGGTATGGATCAATATTTATGCTGAGTGTATGTATATAGATGTACACGTGCTTGCGCACATGCACACACATAAATCATATTGGTTTGATCATGCTCAATCTATAAAATTAATTATGGTAGTGAGGTAAACAAATTGTGGAATGTGCATACACTTGAGAGGTTTTTGAACTTCTTTATAATATTTGAACCCCAAATTTGTTATATCTCTACAGAACATGTGGAAGGATGCTTCAAGGCAACATCTATACAAGGGTCCAGTGGGTCATGGTCATGGCGGAACAAGCCGAGGTTTCTTAGGATGCAACCCATTAGAACGAGGTTCAGCCCCATATAACACAAACCATGTTTTTCAGCACACAGAACCCTCTACTGGCTCAAATATATCAGAAATTCCTTCATTTGCTACAGCAGGGAAAATCTCTTTTGTAACTCCTAGTTGACACCAAAATTCAACCCATCTAAATTCTGTATAGTTGTCTGCTCTTCTGTGCTATTTTTTTGATTTCTTTCCCACAAATTGTACATATGATAGGAGAGTATTCTTATGCAGGGCAAGTGCCAAGTGATTCTTTTGTTTCCTCTTTCATATGAAGGGAGGGAGCCGGAGGTTAGTCTGTAACTAGTCGGATATATAGTTCCTAACATGCTAACGTGTAATCTTGTTGTGATTTAGGCATTTCCTGCATATAAGCTTCAAATTCGAGTTAATTTTTTGTTTGTCGACATTGTAAGGGATAGCAAAATTGAAGCCAATCCATGGATTCTTTCATTACTGAAGTTGAATTGTTTTTCAACAGAAGAATACTTATTGTTAGTTTTAATATAATGGACCTTTCTTGTTAGTAGCTCATTATATATAAACTAGAGTGTCATCGATTTTAAAATTTGCAATTTTGATATTGAGATTATTAATGATTTTATTTTCTATTTTTTTAATAGAATATAAAAAATTTCTCTACCTTTTAAGTCCATATTTTAAATTAGGTTTATATGAACTATAAGGTTGGAAATCCATCTTTTTATATAAATTGAACTTGTTTATAATTTTAAAATTTTTCATTTATAATAAGTTATCATGCACAACTTATTAAAGAAAACAAGAATTATAAAAATTAACTTTTTGGGTTAAACAAAACAGGATACTTGTCTCTCATCACCATTGATGAAAATTCTGATAAAAGGATTCGAACTCTCCATATTTTTTTGTAGATGTTCCTATATATTAGATTTGTCAAATATTTAAATCCAACCATTAACATGGGTAATTGAAATAATCCGAATTTTTATATTCAAAATTTTTCCAATTAAATTTAATGAACCGACAGCCTGGAAATTAATATTAATATTTTAGTGCAACTACTATGAGAAATCGAACCAAAAACCGATTAAAAAAGTCGAAAACCAGTTGAAAATCGATGATTTGGGCCGAATCGAACCGGTTCGACCCAAACCATCTAGAAAATTCCCTTTCTTTTTGTTTTTTTTTTTTATCTCCAACGCTGCACCTCTCTACTTCTCACCATCACAGCAGCGCCTCCTCCTCCCTCTCTTCTATTTTTCTTTTTCTTCTTCTTCTTCTTCTTTCTTTTCTTTCTTTCTTTCCTGTTTTTCCCTTCACTGCGCCTGCGTCTTCATCTCTGGCTAGACAGCAGCTGATCGCGCCACCCAGCCACCGTGCGCCATCGCCGCACCTTGCTGTCGCAATAGATCCGCCATCGCCACCCTCCTCTCCGGCCACCAACCTCCATTTCCGGTTAACCAAAAAGTCCGGCAACAATATATATTGCATCGCCCGGGTCCATCTAGTGCTCCTCCAGGACAACATCAAAGTTAGAATTTCGCTCTTCCATCACTTTGAGTAATAATAAATAATGCATATCAACACTACATTTGCATATCATTTATTTATAAACATTATATTTTTTATTTACATATTTACAATATATTATAAGTATTTTATCATATATATTATGTTACGATCACTATAATTATATTTATATATTGTGCATTTGGATGGAATTGGTGTATTATGATGAATGAAATGTCTGATTATTTGTGCTGTGACTATACTGTGATTTGTTTGTGTGGAATTGGGATGAAGTGGGTCACCATGGGTTTGTGAGAATGGTATATGTGATATGGATCCTGAATATGATATGAAATTTGGCCGGGTAAATGGAAGATCGGCGCCCCGTGTGCACCTACTGCTATGATCTGTGTGATATGGAAAACCACAGGTTGGTTTCTTTATTGGGCGCACCTGATTTGATCGCAGCCCGCAGGGTGGCCTCCTGTTGTGAGCGCTTGATGATCTAGATTTGATGGAGACGACCGGGTTACCTCCTGTTGGGAATAGAGAGAATGGAAAAATAATGAGAGGGCTGGTCAAGTGAGGATTAGACCGGTCGGCCAGTATGGGGGATCGGCTCCCTGGTGCACATGTGAGAGGATGAGCCATGTGGGAGGACGGCTCATCGGGGGTTTCGGTGACTCTACTGACTAATTTCCATGTGATGTGATTATTTGAAGGTGATATTGTTTGTGGGTGCTGATGTAATGTCATATGATTGACTGTTGTGTGTTCATTCAGTATACTAGGATGCATTTTGCTTGACTGTATGTGGTGTGTATTATTTATTATTATTCACTGAGTTGCAAAACTCACCCTCCAACAAACCTCCCAGGTACTAGGAAGCAGCTGATTCGACTGAAGCTCTGCAATCTTCTCCGCAGAGTTATAAATGTAAACTTTATATTTTTGTTATTAAATTTTGGATGTATAAATTACTCTATTATCAGATTATTATTGAACTCCGCAGTTATAGGGTTGTGTATTTAAATTGGGTCTTATTGTTAGTACTACGCTATAAATTAATTATTGTGTAATTAGCTGCAGGTGAATCAGTAAGTCTATATTATGATTATGATTTATTATGAACAAGGCCTGGTTAAATTCTATGTATTATTTGAGATTGGGTCAGATGTTTGAAAATTTTTATCAACCTGTATCTTTAAGTCATATGGGCTTACTGTTCTGATGAAATTGGGACAGATAGGTAGATAGATTGGATAATTTAGGCTTACTACGGGCCTCGGGGGCCTTAAACTTACCTGGGCCCTAGTGCCGGTCCGGCCCACGGAATCGGGTCGTGACAGTAATGATAAGCACTTTTCGGTTTCTAAATGAGAATTGAGCCAAACTAACTCATTTTGGTGTATTCAATAATTGTTTTAAAATTTTAATAATCGATGGGTTTAGATATATAAAACTGATTAATTTTTAATTCAGTTATCATATATAATTAATAAAATTTATTTTAAATTCAAAATAATTAATTTAGTTTGAAACGATCGAATTCAATGTAATTTAATTCGATTTTCATCAGTCATTATACTATGCAATTCTGAATTCGAATACCATTGGATAAATTGAAATTGAGATAATTCGGTTTGATTAACCGAATGTTATTCTAAACATGGGCGGCGGAAATGGCGGAAAAATAATAAAAGTAGAAAAGGATATTTCAAAACTTTTCTTACGCCGCGGCATCACAATGTCATTCTATTCCGAATCGAACGAAGATCAGCGAAAGGTTCTACATTAGTTAATGTAGTTTTGAAGCTTCTTTTAAGTCTCACCAGTCACTGTTTAAACTTAAACCCTATAGAAGTCTGAAAATCTTCTCTCCTCAATTCCTCGCCAAAGCCACTTTCTAAAAACCCTAATCACTACAATTTTTCCCCAATTCTTAATTTTACAATGTCCACTACAGACCCAGTCGACTCCTTCAAACCCTACCATCTAACCCAAACTCTAACAGGCCACAAACGAGCAATCTCCGCCGTCAAATTCTCTTCCGACGGCCGATTTCTCGCTTCCTCCTCCGCTGATAAAACTCTTAGAACCTACTCCCTGTCTCCTTCAAATCCCCCTACTTCCCCTCTTACTCCTCTCCATGAATTTCACGGTCACGAGCAAGGCGTCTCCGATGTCGCCTTCTCCTCCGACTCCCGCTTCCTCGTCTCCGCCTCCGATGATAAGACTCTTCGCTTATGGGACGTTACCACTGGGTCCCAGATCAAAACCCTACTTGGCCACACCAATTATGTTTTTTGCGTTAACTTTAATCCGCAATCAAATATGATTGTCTCGGGTTCTTTTGATGAGACGGTTAGGATTTGGGATGTGAAGACTGGTAAGTGCTTGAAGGTGCTTCCTGCGCATTCGGATCCCGTAACGGCTGTGGATTTCAATAGAGATGGGTCGCTGATTGTTTCTAGTAGTTATGATGGGTTGTGTAGAATTTGGGATGCTGGAACTGGCCATTGTATGAAGACTTTGATAGACGATGAGAATCCGCCAGTTTCATATGTCAAGTTTTCACCCAATGGCAAGTTTATTCTCGTTGGAACCCTCGATAACACTTTGGTAAGTCAAAATTTTATATCTTTCTTTCTTTTGGTGCATTTGTTGGTTTAGTGGTTGTTCCTTTTAATTTTATGCTAAATTTGAACTGTTTTTATGTGAAAAGAAGGCCAAGAGTTGAAATTTTATTGTGATAGAACGTTTTTGTTGTTTTAAATCTCAGTGAGTTGAAGTTCAAAATTTGAAATTGTTAAATTGTAACCTTCACTTGTGAAAGTCTGATAATTGAGAATAGCCTATCATGGAAATAAAACAGAAAGTGATTGTTTTTAAGAGTTTCTAAGCTTCAGGTAGATGATGTCGCATTGTGAAGGGCAAATGAGGATAGTACACTTCTTCCTGCCCCCCTGTTTTAAAAATGTTTATGATCTCTTATTGTTTATACTATGTTTCTTCATGTTTATTTAGTCTTTCAAGATAAACTTGGTCTGATCAATTCAAAAGTATTGCTTATGAGCATGCCTATGTCATTTTGCATACTTTTCTGATATATCTACTGGAATGACCCTCCAAAGTTGTAAAATATACTAATTTGTAACTTGTATACAGTTGTTTTGTTCTGACCAAAACTGAAGAACTTGAATGTAATTTAATATGAACAAATTTTTTTAAGTGAATTTTTCTAGTGGAGCATATAATTTTGTTCACTTTTCTTATCACACAAATAACATGTGCAGGTAACATTTATTGCGTTCAACTTTGAACCTTATACATTTTCTCTTCCTTTTGCATATTTTAAGTTAGTTCTCTCTGCTATGAAGTTGAGTCTACAAATTTAAATTGTAGAGCTTGGTATTATATCATGATTTTTATCTGTTAGATTATATACTTTGCTGTCCTTCTTGTAATTTACCATCTTGATATGAAATAAAACTTAGGCCTCGTTTGGTTGGGGGTAACTTAGCTCAGGAACTTGAACTTCCCGAGAAGTAAAGAATGCAACCTTATTTGGTTCCCAAAGATGTAGAAGTTCCTGGGAATAAACCCTTACTTCCTTGACCGTATGGGAAGTAAATTACCCCTCTCAACCCAAGGAAATGCACTTCCTGACCTGTAGAAATTAGGAAAATTCAATTTTGCCCTTGCTTTTAATGATATCAATGTTTCTTCTTTCTTTATCTTTTACCCTTTCCAAGTGCCAACAAGACTCCTTTCTTTATTAATAACTAGTTACATGCTTGTGCTATGCACAAATAATTTAATAAATATTAGTTTTTTAATATTTAAATTTAAATTTTTTATATCTCACTTTTTATTAAAATATTTTTTATTTATATAATATACTTGTGGATAAATAATTTTGAAATTTGTAATATTGAAATTTAATTTAGCAAATATATTAAAAATTTTGTAAATTGTAATTATGATATAAAACCATTTAAAAAAATATATATGATACAAATGTTACAAAATAAAATATTATATTTAATTTTATTTATTTATATAGTGAAATAAAATTTATGATCTTCAAATGGTTATTTCATTTAGTGGAGAAATTTTTATTGTGCTAATTATTTATTTAGTCAAATGATTATCATTTTTACTATATTATTGCTTATTATGACTTGACATTTATGTTTTTGCATTTATTCACAAATTAATTTCAATCAATAAGAAATTAAAAAAAAAAAAATATATCATGATCATAAATTTTTAAAGCATTTTGGAATCCTAGGTGGCATAATTAACTTTTGTAATACTACATAGCACTACCAAATTTTAGCAATTCCACTTGGCACTTTTCATGGAAAAGATATTTGCTTTATATATATATATATATATATATATATATATATTGATTGATTGATGTGTAAAAAAATTTTATATTGAATATAAGATGAGTTAGAATGGTGGCAAATATATGTAAAATGTGCTTCAAAGGTTTTTTCAATCAATTATTTTAATTAATGGAAGGGTTATTATTAACATTTTATATTTAAAATTTTATTAATATAGTTTTATTTCCTGGGAAATCAATATATCAACCAAAAATAATCATATTATACCTTCCAGGAAATAACTTCCCTGGAACTTTACTTTTTGGGAATTGAACTTTCCGTGAAGTAGGTGAACTTAAACCAAACGAGACCTTAGTGACATACAGTGTCAGATTTTCTCAAAGGTCTGTTGAGCCGTTTCCTAACACTTAATTGGTTTTTTATGAGTATATATTTAAAAAGAGTACCCATTTATTTTAGCTATATGATGCTTCCTATTGTTTGCTGAAGTCACATATGCATACTTTATCTTGCATTTCTTTCAATATTTCATGTACATCTAAGAATACCCGCAAATGAACAGTTTATTGAAGTTAATCATTCAGTTTTATGTTTGATGGTCCCGTTTAGTTTTCAGTTTTCATTTGGTGATTTGATCTGGACTTCTATTTTGAATATGCAGAGGCTTTGGAATTTCTCAACAGGGAAATTTCTGAAGACATACACTGGACATACCAATTCAAAGTACTGCATTTCGTCCACCTTTTCAATAACAAATGGGAAGTACATTGTCAGTGGTTCTGAGGACAATTGTGTATATTTGTGGGAACTTCAGAGCAGGAAAGTACTTCAGAAATTGGAAGGTCACACCGACACTGTTATTTCAGTAGCATGCCATCCCAGCCAGAATATGATTGCCTCTGGTGCGCTTGGCAATGACAAGACTGTGAGGATCTGGACTCAGGAAAGAGAATGATTAAGTGTCTGGTAGTAACTCTGCAACATAATTTCACTTGTGCATATCATTTTCATGAACTCTGCTATTTCTGCATGAGATAATTCTTAACCTGCAGCTGCCCTGCGCCCACCAATTTGATAGTCCTTTTTCCAATGTCTTGTAGCTTTACTTTACTTAACTGCCAGGTTGCACCATATGTACACTAGAACTTATGATCTGATGAGCATAATATTAATAGTAGCATTTTCATCATTTTTGGACTAGCCATATACTGGAGTCTTTATTTTATTGTTTTGTTTTATTTTTTGAAAAGGACTAGATGCTAGAATTTACTTGTCTAGCATGTGGTGTTTGTCGCATGCACGCAGAAGCTATCAATCGGTTTTACTCCGTGTTGTTTTGCAGATTCAACTGTGATTAGTGCATAACAGAGGGCGACAAGTAAGGTTTGAAGGGTTAATAATTTACTCTAGGACTTCGACATATTGTGTGGAGTTCTTTCTTAGATTTTCTTAGTAAATTTTCTGGTGATGTCGATATTGGGAGGGTGGCTGCAAATGTAGCTTTTTTTCAGGATATAGAACCTTATATCGGCCCCTCATATGTAACATTTGCAAGCATGCATAAATACAGAAGCTGGCTTATAGGATTAACGAAGATGAAGGTAGGAATGTATAAATGCAGAAGCTGGGTTATAGGATTAACGAAGATGAAGATAGGAATCTGATGCGGGATAACGGAAATTTGCAGGATTGGGTTAATTGGGTTAATGTAGTTGGTATGGTAAATTATTTGTCGCCATCAAAAATAAAATAAAATAATAAAGAGTTGCAAATGAAAAAAAGAGTGAAAGAGAAGATGCACACAAGGGTTTGTTCTGGTTTAGTTACTGTTATGTCATTTCCGCAAATCTCTTGTGTTTTAAAAGAATATCGTAGAACTTCAAGTATATTTAAATTTGCATCTCTCGTGTTTTCGAAAATCTCAGATATTTATTTAAAACCAGGATATTTTAGTTTTGCCATCAAAACCAAATTTAAATTTTGAGATAGCATTATTACTACTATTGAAGGCAAAAACTAGACTTTTAAAGGGGTACCAAAAAAAAATTTCTTGAAATTTTATAGAGTAATATTGACAAATGATTAAGGCTGATGTCCTGAGATTTAAAAATCTCAAAGTTCATTTCTCTTCTTGCAATGGACGTTATAAAGAATTTTAGAACATTATAGCTATCCAATTATACAATGTTCAATTATAATCTCAACATTGCTACATAGCTCTTTTAATACATCTTATATTCGATTTATAATATTTATCACATTTAAAATTTTATATTTTTTAAAAAAATTATTAAATTTATTTAAATTATAATAAATTATTGAATAAATTAACTATATTACCATTATTATTTACAACAATATAATCCTTGTAGTTAGCTAGAAACAAAAAAGCTTTTAATAATGACACGGAATCCAGAAGAAAGTTGTCAAAATGATTAAAGTTAGATGTTTTGGGTTGCTGAAAGCTAAATACCAGTCAATTCCATTTAGTTGCGGTGATTGGTGCTTCTTGGAAGTATGTAGAGCAGGTGCCAGTATTGGAAAACATGGTTGCTTCAGAGATATCAGTTCAGTTTGGATAAATCTACGTGCTGGTTGGCAATTAATAATATGCTGAAAAAAAAATAAAACAGGACATATTTCCTCTCTTGTCGTTGAGCGTTTTGTTTGCATATAAATTTTATTCCTTAGGAGGCAGCTTGAGATGGACAATGCCCAACAACGACACTACGAGAATTGCCATCTAAACACAAGAGTCGGACTCTTCTGCACCGGTAAAAGACAAAACAGTACTTGATTTTTCTTATTATTATTAATATTATCATCATAATAATAATTGGGAGATAATTATACAATTAGTATATGAAGTTTATCAATTCTTCTATTTTTGTGTTTTAATTTCATTTTTAATTCGATTACTTAGCTTTTTTTAATCAAAAAATCAAATGATATCACATATAAATATGGATTGGCTTCATTTATATTATTTTAAATTTTTATTGATTTATATTTCTTTTTTAATTTAAACATTTTATATATAACGGAAAATGAAATAAAATAAAAATAACGAGTTTTAATATTGCTTCAATAATTCAAAACTAATCAAATACGACATCTAATTAGTGATTACAGAGAATTTTATCAATTTAAACATTTAATTTAAGAAATAAGTGATTGGGGTGGCAGGTGAGGTAAGGTTGTCCTAAAAGTAAAATATTGACATACACAAACGGACAAATTAGGTGTTTCCTTCCCTCTTGAAACCACTGTGATACCCAATTCGTGCGCATTAAAATACTCCCATATCCCACCAATGCCAAAAATTTTGGAGATCAATTATTTTTTTATCCAAACGAATCTTAAATTAAATAATATCCAATATTACCTATTATAAAATTTTAAAAAAAAAATTCCATCCATAGCTGGTCAATTTGCATTAATTTGGAACTAATTATCTGGCAATTAAATTTTCAATAATTCACAAATAATTATAATTAATGTAAGTGCCTGGCTTATCTCATCTCTAATATAGATTAAAACAATCTACTCTAGATTTGTACTTGCAATGTGGATCTCCACATGGGTGCATTTGTATCTCTACATATAAATAATCATTCCTTAACAGTTAATAAATGATTAGTTTATTTGAATTAATTTAATCTAATTGAAGAACTATTTTCACATGTTGCTTGGTTGTAAACCTAAATCCAGTTTCAAGTTACCTTTGCTTTTTCTAAGGGAATGAAATTTGCCATCTTCGAAAGCTAACAATTCTTGGAATTTTCAAATTAATTATGAACAATTTTCTTTTTCAAAACAAATACGTATATTTCAATTTGTTAATTTAATATAGTTAAGAGTAATATTCACACATAATTATCATTAATTTGAAAATATACGTCTTTGGCAATACCCTATTTTTTTAAAAAAAAGAGTAAAAAGCTTGAATCCTTTTATTAAATTAAATGAATTAGCAATTTAAAAAATTAGAAATATATATGTTCCTCTCTTTTAAAAATTTTCCAAAAAAATACTATTGTTCTACGACCAAGTTTATCATTCCATAGTGATTTGGACATTTCAATGATTAGTTAGCCTTGCAGACCATAATTTGTCATTTATTGCCACTAATAAGTATGTTTGAACAAGAAGATTGAAGCACTTGATTTTATAAGAATTAAAAATAGTTTGAAGATCATGAGAATCTAGGTTGGTTGTGGCCTTATTGATCTTTCATTCAAGATTATCATTAAGTTTTCACATATGGTTTATTTTACAAGTATACATTTTATTATTTGTAGGAATACATTTAAATCTTTTTGCAAAGCTAACCTATTTACCTTTTAATCAAATTTTCGAAAATATATTGATATGTCTTTTTTTTTTTTTTGAGTTTTTTACTTGTATATGTTGTTTTTATAATAATAATAATAATAATCAAATGCACGTATAATTCCTTCATCATTTGTAGATCATGGTTATCATGTTCATTTGATTATAACTTTCTCCTGTGATGTATATCTATTATTATTTAAATGTTAAAAAACTAAGTCGAATTTCAATTTTCCTATTAATTATTGTTTTTGCATGAGGGAAAATAGCTCATATATGAGTTACATTAGAAAAATAAATATATTAATTTATTGCCAATTCTAGAATGTTTTTTAAATGTTGTTATTATTAATATTCTAATAAAAATTATGAGAGTGTGTAGATAGAATCAGAGGCAATTAAATTTGTTGCTAATAAAAATTATTAATTAATAATTTTGTTCCTAAAAAGAATTTGGATTATAATAATTTTGTCTTGAAAGTTTATCAATATCTACACACATATAAAAGAGGATTATGGAGACAAAAGAAGTGGTGAACTATTACTTTAAGTAATTATTAATGGCAAATGTACCAAAAATTCTTTTTTGGAACAAGGAAATCAATTATTTTTTAAACATATTTTTATGTCTTTTTAAAATTAATCCTGCAATTAAAAAGATTAAACACGTAACTAGAAAAATCTTATTCCATCTACAACTTTTAGTTTGACAATTATAAACTTCAATTTCAAAAATTAAACTAATTGAATTAAAATTTGAACATGTAAAAACTTGCACCTATTAAATATATATAAATTTATATATTTTTCAATTATTTAATAAGTATTTGATAAATGCAATTCGATCCGGAAGTGTTAAAACATATATTAAACTTGTCTTATAAAGTTAATGTATTTTGGTCAATTAAAAAAAAATAGAAAACATACATTTCATAAAAAAAAAAAAATAATAAAATAAATCATAATCTTGCAAGTTATCAAAGGGTTGCTGGCAAGAAGAAATGGTCACATGCATAAATAAACTCACTTGAGTGATGAAGTCATATTTAAGGTGCTTAACCATTTTAATATATCATCGTCTTGGAAATGGAATTGATAATTTTTTTTTAATTATTTTATTTTGAAAGGAAAATGGAATTGATAGTTACGAGTTAGAGTAGTCTCTTTCAATTTCTTTTTCTTTGGCTCAAAGTTGATAGCTAAAAAATTAATTGGACACACAATTATAGCCTTCTACGGCACGAATGAGTGAGGATGATTTTTCAAAATGTTAATAATTTAATCCAAATAGGCTAATCTTCACCATATATTACTTATAATATTTATTAATTTCCCCCTGAAAATAAATTATGAGATTAGATATATCATCTCATTTATATTTTTAAACAACACTTGCATCTCTTTCACCAAAGTGGTGACATCACCTGACTTAATTTATTTTGTTCGTTGAACTACCTCGCAGCAATGCACACAAGCCTACCGCCTTGACTCAAAATTGCCATTTTGGCCATTCTATCTCTACACTTCTAATCATATGGGTATGTTTGGCTAGCTCTAGGATATTCTACATATATGAATAGAATCAAATTATATTATCCATCAAACATAACGCGGTAAGGGATCTAAATCTCTCATAAGTTGCTTGAAACTAGTTAAATGTATAATGAATTTCTTATTAAACTCATTTAATAAATGGTTCGAGTTCAAATTTAAATTTGAGTTTGTGAAAAGATTTTTTCTTTTAATAAAAAAATAATTTTTTAATTATAAATTGTAAATTAACTGAACTCAAATTTAATTTGTTAAACTCAAATTAAAATTGAATTTTAAATATATAAGTTCTTCCATCTGTTGATATTGATAATATGATGAAATTTTTTTTTTTAATGAGTCGAGTTTCAGTCCCACGGAGCTTGGCTCGACTTTATTTATTGCCTTAGTGAAACATAATATAATATAAAAATTACAAAACTAAATAATTGGTAAATCAATAAAACTAAATAATCAATTACCAAAGAAAAGTCATAGCTAGCAGCATCACATCAAGAGTCGAAAATTTTCAATTGGGGCACTAGAAGATAAATGCAATTATTGAAATTCTTGGGGTTATAAGGTTGGCAGAAAGACTTGGATAGGAAATATAAAATATAAAAATGTTTGTTTTCTAATTCCTGTGGATTCGAAATCTCAACCAAAATCAAGTTGGTCTTTCTTTAAAATCAAGAATTCATGATTCCACCTCACGTCAACTAATAATGAGACAGAGAATAAAAATGGCAGCCTGCACTTCTAATTAGATGAAGACAAAATTTTCACACGTGGGATAAGAGAGGAATTGATGCATCAGCTATAAAGACCCTAAACAAACCTTCTCTTCTGTGAACCATTTGATCAAAATTCAAAACAAACAATAACCAGTTTCAGTTCTTCGCTCCTCCTTTGGAACAGGTAATTAAATTAATTAATCAAGTTTTAAACTTTATAATGACCCTTTAGTCTCTTTTTGCTAATTTCATGGAGATTAATTAGTGTTTCTGACATTAATTCTTGATTTTGATTTATTTGGCAGGCAGTACTTAAACCTTAATGGAGATTGAATCAGCTAGATGGTTTAGCGATCAGGTATATATATATATATATATGTTCATATGTTTTTAATTTCTATCTTAATTAACTTTTGTGAGACTAATTTATCAATTTTAATTACAGGATTTGGATGATTACAACTTAATCCATGAATACCATATGAACTCTCTTGCTGAATTGACCACACAAAATATGGCAACTGCATTAGGAGAAAACCTCAAACAATCTTTTTCTTCTGAAAGTTACACATCCTACCATAATTTCAACACCAAGAACACCTCCACGGCCACGGCCACCATCGCCACCACCACAACTTTAAGCAGTTCCTCCATAGAAACATCTCAAACAAGTCCAGAAAAACCTAGTAAACTGCATAAGACCAACAGCCGGAGCTCTAACATGATTACGGCTAACCACCAATCGCCAAAACCTCAAATTCTTTCTTTTGAGACCTCCAATCCACCGCCGTTTTTTATGACTTTAGATCACTCTACAGTAAAGCCGAAAGATGAGGCTGCTTCTCCAAGAAATATGCATTTTCAATCTTTGATCTCAAAAGCTCCTCAAGGAATTACTAATAATAATAAAAGACCTTATTCAATGACAAGAAGTCCTTCACATGCTCAAGATCACATCCTTGCTGAGAGAAAGCGAAGAGAAAAGCTTAGCCAGCGATTCATAGCTCTTTCTGCCATTGTTCCTGGTCTAAAGAAGGTATATATAATATTGATATTGTTTTTACAGATCTGGAGACTTCTCCAATAGTAATAAACTGAAGCTTGTGCTTATTTTTGTATTTATAGATGGATAAGGCTTCAGTTCTTGGAGATGCTATAAAGTATGTGAAACAACTTCAGGAACGAGTGAAAGTGCTCGAAGAACAGACGAAGAAGAGAACGGTGGAATCAGTTGTTCTGGTGAAGAAATCTCAGGTTTCTACTGATGATGATTCTTCTTCATGTGATGAGAATTCTGATGGCGGTTCTGATTCAGCACTTCCAGAGATAGAAGCAAGAGCTTCCGATAAGGATGTACTTATTCGAATTCACTGTGACAAACAACAAGGAATTCTACCGAGAATACTAAATGAAGTTGAGAATCTTCGCTTATCTATCACCAATAGCACTGTCTTGCCTTTTGGAAATTCTACTCTTGACGTTACCATTATTGCTCAGGTAATTATTTTTAAGTTCAAAGTTTTTGTATGCTTAATTACCCATAAACACAATCTATTATTATTATTATTTTTTTTTTGTATACTTTTTGATATTATCAATGCTAGACTCTAGCCTTGATACATATTAATTAATAATCATGTTTTAATTTTGTGCAGATGGATACTGAATTCTCCATGGCAATGAAGGATCTTGTTAAAAACCTAAGATTGGCTTTCTTGAAGTTTATGTGACCAGGTTTTTGAGTGATCATTTTTTGCAATGCAGTCTGTAAATCCATAATCAAGACTTACATATTTTGCTTAAGGGAAAACTTTAAGTTCTCTTTTTTCTTGTCTGACCCTTATAAGCCTCGAATCTGATCTCCTCCACTTTGTCTAGACCAAAATACATTAATTAAGCTTCTTTTCCCATGGGATTATTAGGGTTTTTCGTCTGTATTTTTACGTGGTTGACTTGTTGACCATGTTATGCATTACTCATATATAATTCCCATGGACATATATTATGTATTTAGGGTTTTTTGAAGGGTTGATTAATGTTTTTTCCCTGTCTTACTTTGTTTGCACATGGTGTGTGCTTGCTTATTGAGGAGAACCCAGAAAATGTTGGCAAGTCATTGTTCATGGAGAGAAGACAAAGAACACTTTCTTTGAGAAATTAATTTGATCTGTTTTTTTATTAGCTTTTTGTTTCTTTTCTTTTTCCATTGTAATTATCAGTGGTTTGTTCAATATAAATCAGATTATTGTGTGTCATTATCATTATTATTTATGTGCAATGTTCAATAATATATAATCCTATTATTTATGCAAGTGATTAGTTGTCTCACTTCCTATACAAGATCTGTGAGAAATTTCAAGTTCAACTACAATTCTCTATAAAAGTAATTAGTAATTTGATAAATATTATTTAAAAGAGATAGATACAATTACTGTATAACCATAATATTATTCCGGTTTATCTATGAAACTCACAGAAAGAATTTATTTACTTCATTAATAAAATAAAAATTTACTGATAATATATATATATATATATAATTTCTCGAAGAGTATATGGCAGCTCATCTAGATTAGACATTACATATGGTTGATGCCATTCTGTTTTATATTTATTTTTTTAGTAGAGA
The DNA here is from genome assembly GCF_041381405.1 of Jatropha curcas. Taxonomy (NCBI): domain Eukaryota; kingdom Viridiplantae; phylum Streptophyta; class Magnoliopsida; order Malpighiales; family Euphorbiaceae; genus Jatropha; species Jatropha curcas. The sequence continues at coordinate 29,231,906 of NC_143153.1, forward strand.
ATATATACACTACAGCTGGAGGGTTCGAGATTGAATCTACAAAATCTCTTCAGTGCACATGATTCCAGGATTTCGATTTCCCAGGTGGTATTTGTACAAGTGAAAATATTAACCTAGATAACATATAGTTAGGTTCTATCCTATTATCCAACTATAAAATTTAATTTAGATTTTCAAAATATAAACATTAACCTTAATTATATTTACTAATTTCAACTAAAACTTAAAAATTGTTTTCATTTCAAATTAAAGCAGCATAGCTCAAATTTATATATCACTATTTGTTTAAACTCAATTTATTTATTAGACGAATTTTAATCGCCTCTCAACAATGAGTCGAGCCAGTTACATTTTTAGAATTTTAGCCAAATCAAGCTAAAAATATTTTTTCATAAAATTGTAGCTACAAACACAATGATATATATTATAATTGTTGAAATTTTAAAATATTTTAAATTAAAAAATATTAAAATACTTAATACCAAATATTCATTTCTTAATAGTTTATGATAAAATGTATAAAAAGTTAAAAATTAGTATCATATGTATAATCAATTAAAATTACATAAAAAAACTAAAATAAATTACTTGGTTACAAGTATAATTAGTTGAACTTTACATAATTTAGCTCTGACTTATTTATTAAACAAGCTTGAATATCAAACTAAATGAGATTTTATCAAGATAGTTAATGTTCCTTTTAACATTGATTGCGACAATTAAGTAGATCTTCACAAGTCATGCGATACAGTAACTCATATAAAAATTATTCACTTCAAAGCCTTAATAATTTTGAAAATTCTCTTAATTAATTCTGTAAATTCTCTTAATTAATTCTGTTATCACCTAGTTATTTTAATTATTTTTATTTGGGCTGCCAATTAAAATTTTCATGGATATAATAAGAGGAAGCTTTCAAATATTCAGGAACAGTTCAACTTTTAATCTTTCTGAATATTTTTTTTTTATTCATTGGAAGGCTAAATAGATCGAAATGACTATGTGAGCTATATAATAATTAACTCTCACTTTATCTCATCAAATTGGTAAAAACTGTGTCAAGAGGATTTAAATTTGGGATCTCCATCTCCTACGTTTCATATATATGTAATTAGACCATACGCAATTGACACTTTCATAAAATATTTTAATTTGAAAATTTCACACATGTCATATGTGTTAATGTTACATATTCAGGATAATTGGGAGAAAAATGATTGGAAGATAAAGATTAAGCCTTCGCTATATAGTTAAATTATTTAATACAACTTGGCTTAATTATTTAATAGTAAAAACCTATGAAAATGTGATTCCTAGTGGATTTGCTTTGCTCTTTATTTTGTTGATGAGGGATTGAATTTTGCAGACAGATATCATAGTTAACTTCAATGTGAATACTTTGTGTTTGACTATCTGAGAAATATATATATATATATATATATATATATTACCCACTTGAGGAAAATCCAAAAGGAGTTAAAACAAGTGGTTATTAAAGAGTAAAGTTTTGTTAAACTTAATTAAAAGCAAACATCCCATTGTTGACTCTGATAAAGCATTTTGGTGCCTGAGAATTAAGAAAGGCCCTAAAATTAACCCCTCCAATAAATCAGGAGGAGTATTCAGAGAAGGTGTTCGTACAAGAGCACTCAGCATTAGAGGCATGACCTGTCAACTTCTCTCTCTTTAAAGTTTAATAATTAAACTCATGATTAAGACCTTTAATTAATTTTTAAGTTTTATGTTTTGTCATTTTTTACAAGGAATTATTGTGGAACTGATGCTCAATTTTTTAATTGTATCAAATACAATAGAACTCCAGTAATTAATTAATAAAAAATTTTCTATTAATATATATATTTTTTATATTTATTTCGGCTTTGCTCTTGTTTAGTTTCAGCTCTCGAGTTCATATCACTAATTTAAATCATGGCATAGAATGTAAAAAAATCATTTATATAAGTAAGTTAAGCATTAATCATTTATATAAAAATAATAATCATTTGTTTAATTTGAAGGATTTAATCATGTGGACAGAACACTGAAATTGTACTGCTATAGGAAATAGCAATTTGTAGCTGTTATTCACTTTATGGTCTTTATATAAATTCGGTTTTGATAACCTTAAAATTTTTTTTTCTTCCTACCAAAGATTTTACTAGAAATGATTTTACTTAATTTAACTTTTAATATTAATTTTTTCATTCAAATTACTAGAAAATGGACCTGAATACAAATATAATTTAGTTAACTAATAATAATATTTTTAAAAAAGAAAAGAAAAGAAAAGATTTAGTATGATATATAAACATAAGCATATCTGCAAGAATGTTTTGTGATACATTGATGATACGATTGCATCTTATAAAGAAGGAAGAGTTCTAACTGAATCGAAGAAAATAATTCCTGTAATCTAATGAACATTACAGTTTCTGATTAAGACTAATTTATGCTCTTTCCGCTTTAATTTTTCTTATTAGCAAAAAATTTATTATGTTTTCAAACTATATCCACTATTTTATTGTAAGTCCACACTGTAGGATCCACATATAAAAAGAAAAATATCTTCAATATTATCCATTTTGAAACCTATAGAAACTAGAATTAGAATCTTGATCACAATCTCATTATATATATATATATATATATATATATATATATATATATATATATATTAGTATTAATTAAGAATTTATTTAGATCAACAATCTCCCATCTCAAGTTAGTACTCAATGAGTATTTGTATTCTCATTCATTATTTAAAATATTTGATAAATTTAATGATATCTCAAAATTGAAGGATTAAGACTCGTTAGTAATTATTATTATTATTATTATTATTATTATTATTAATGTTGAAAGCTATGATTTTTGACAATTAACCCTTCAATCATTGATCATGAATCGTAGTATTAAATCAAACCAACCCTAAACAAATTCTAGCCTTGAAGCTAAACGAGCTGCCGTTTTGTCCTTTGTTTAACCAAATGTGGACACTTAAAATCAGATACAAACACTTGATATGCAAAATCTTAAATATGACTATTTTTATAGAAATGGTTTATTATTAGGTCTAGAAGGTCAACGTGTTCTCAGATTATTGAAAGGCCTGATTTTCAACTCTGTGAAGACAAATGAACTCTTTTGAAGTTAAAAATAAATAAATAATTTAGATTTATGCTAATTATTAAATAATTAATTAATTAATTAATTAATTTGGTGGTGAGTCATCAGTTTAATTTAGGGTTGGTATCGTTTTCCTTCATTTTAAAGATTTCGACTCTGGCATCCTTTCACATTTATGGAAATTTTTATATTTATTTATTTAGTTGAGTGCGTTAATCTTAAAATAAATAAATAAATAAATAAAATATGAAATATCTTCGGGCTTTTGGTTTACATATGTGCGTATATATATACTATAATTTAACTAATATGAAATAATATTTTTAATAGTAATATCAGAAACAATTCGATTTTTTTTTTTTTATAACAAAGGGTAAAGGTAATTAATGTTAACACTCTCCACATTTACCCTAAATCAAACTAACAATTCATAGATATTAATTAATACATTTATTATTATTTTTTGTAAGGTAATTAATACATTTATTAAGTTTAATTAATTAATGTTAAAACATTACTAATTTAATCCTAAATAAGGATTACCTGGCGAAGATTTCAACTCAAAACCACGTTTATCATGTGATTCACCAATTCTTTAATTGTTACAACTCATTGGATACGTACAGGGAAATTAATAAACAAAAACATCTAAATAATTTGACAGATTGATGGGAACACATAGAACGCACAGTTTTGGACTCTCTAGATGAAATTGAAAACATATCCTATAATTATTATATTATTAAATAAATAAACCTTAGCTTTCTAATTTTGGATAAAACTAATTAATTAAATTCAGGTTAATTACTTTATTATTAGGTCTTAATCTTCTCCTTTCTTCTCGGCACGATAACCATTATGAAATGAATAAAATTATAATTGTTGGCTATATATATATATATCTAAATCTACATCGGCCTAAGAAGACAGTTGCATTACTAAATTTAAACCTTAATTTTACTATTCATTGTTATAATTAAATATGAATTTATGCATAATTTTGTCGTTAGTGATCTATTGGCATTAATTAATTGTAGCTTAAGATCTTCATAATCCTTTAATTAATCATTCTACTTTTTCTAGTGAAAACAACAGCTAATTAAAGTATTTAGAAGTTGGGTTGGTCCTTCTAAAGAAAAAAAAAAAAAGAAAAGAAAAGAAATAGATGGAGAGTTTTTTTAAAAAAAAAAAATAGCGGAAGTAATGTACATTTGATTCAAATGGAAAATCTCATATATTTTTCGTAAATTTAATGATTCTGGTGTAGATAATTTATTTTATTTTTTAATTTGTAGATAGTTTTTTTTAAAGAAACTATTAATAAAAAAAAATGATTTGAATACATTATGATATTCTTACAAATATAGAAGATTAAAATCTTTTGTTCGTAGATGATCTTCGCAAAGATATCAACCTTCTAGATAAAGATTAATTTTTCTTGAAACAAGAAAACAAAAGAAATTTTCTACAATATTGTCTCGAATATTGTATTTTCATAAATTTTTTATACCCGACTCTCCTACAAAAGTTAAAAATAATTGATACTCCCAAAAGAGTTTAAAATATCAAATTTTAATGAAAGAACATGTCACACTATCAGACTATCGATAAAAAAATTTACCTAAACTTTAAGATCTAAAGTTCCCAACTATAATCAATCAACAATTCATCTTGTATTTTGAATTACCAATAAAGAAAAATCGTTGACACACATAAGAATTTCTCACAACGAAGTACAACTCTATGGAGTGAGAGGAAACACATTAAATAAAAAGCATACAGCTTCGCTAAGAAGATAGCAAAAACACTTAAATATATGATAGATTTGAAAGACTAAATCCAACATTTGTTTTGACCGATCAAAAATCTGAAAATTATTAAAAAAAATTATAGAAAAAGATTAAAATGAATGAAAGAACCTCCATGATAAAAAATATCAAGGTGACTCGAAAACAAAAACTAAAAAAAAAAAAAAACCAAAAGAGAGGGAGCTATGGTAAAGCAAAGGGTCCTGATCAAATTTAAAACCTCACATTTCTTATAATTTTAGAAAAAGAAAAAAAAATCAACAAGAATAATATAAATAATTTACTATTGATTAGAATAGATAAATAGATAAGATCTCAACTTTAAATTTATAAAGAAAATGAATATTTTTGTTAGCAAACTCTTACCTTCGAAAATCATATAAATAAGTTAAGTCGTACATTTGCTATTTGAGGTCCAACCCGAAAAAAGAAAAATTACTCGAGTTCATTCGATAAATGTAACGAATAGAGTTTGACTTTATTCATCGAATTCATTTAATAAAAGAACTTAACTCAAGCTTTAAAATGAAGCTCTTAAACTAATTTGATAATTGATAAGATTTGGCATTTGGGTAAAAATAACTCTCTCAAGTTGTTTATTGAGAGTAGAAATATTTATATACAAGTAACTACAAGATAAATATCTCAAACTTGCACATTGATAAACCTATTATTAGATAGTTTGAGATACTTATCTTGTAGTTATTTATATATAAATATTTCTACTATCAATAAACAACTTGAGAGAGTTATTTTTATCTAAATATCAAATCTTATTGATAGTAATAAATGAGCTTGCAAACAAGATTAAGCAAGGGCTTGACCATATTATAATGAGCCACAATATTTTTTTTTTAATTATTATTAACCAAACTTAAATTTAACTTATCTCGTTTAAAAACTAAATAAATTGAATTTCAGCTCAAATGTAGTTAAGGAGACGAATTCCAACCGGTAGAATTTAAAACTTGAATTGATTTTTGAATTTCTTATAATGGTTGGCCATAAAATATGCACATAACATGTTTTTATATTGGACCACATGGAGTAGGTTCATATTATTCTCGTTAAATAGTCAATATTTATACGTTTTGGTGGTAATATAGATTCTCTAAAAGCCAAACTCCCTTTCATTTTTTTAACAAAATAAATTGTATTAGTAAGAAAAAAGACAAAACATATAGATTCATTTGAAGAAAAAAAAAATTTCGCATTGATCTTCTAGTTAGATTTTAGCTAATTAAGAAACATTGGATACAATCTCTTAAAAAGATTTTCCTCTATTCCCTTATATTTGTATGTCTTTGGCTTAATTTTGACTTTTTTTTCAATTGTAATCAATTTTACATTTTGAGTTTGAAATTTAGGGTAAAAAAAATAGTCAAGGATTGTTATTATATTTTGGTAAACAACAAATAGTAAAGGCCTTGGAATTATATGCAAAAAAAATAAAAAATAAAAAAAAAGCTTAAAGTTGGGATCTTAGCAAGTTTTGTCACATTTACAATTCTAATCAAGATATTCTCCCGCAGGGATGAAATGCGTGGAGCTTATATCTATATATTTATTAATTGGAATGTTCGATGGGTCGAAATAACACTGCAGATTGTAAAACGGGGGTAGTCTTTTTCTGAATTCACCAAATTGATGAAAATATTTATAGTCGAAAGGACGCGAACTCAAAACTTCTCGCACTTTATATGAGTGAAAATATCAACTAATAGCAAGCTTATAATCTATACCTGGAAAGGATTTGCTTGCATATAAAATTACTTTATGAAAAAAGCAGGCATTGTATAAAGAAATGTTGCAGCAGGCAGCAGGGTGAGTCACCCAATGTTATTACTCATACATGTTTAATTGCATGGATTTTGCAAGTTAAATTGCATGAATATGGCCAGCTTTTTTATGGAGGAAGCACAAAGAAACAAAAATTATTTTTATGGCCAGATTTTGCAAGGAGTATTATTTGTCCATTTTGAAAAATTTTTATAATTAAAATATGTGAAAATTATTTTTTAAAAAAATTATTAACTTTTAATTACTACTAGTCATCTTCTTTCATCCCGTATGCAGATATTATATAATATTTATAAATGCAAATTGCTATTATTATTATTATGTTAATTAATAATTTCAAGAATCCAAATATCTAATAATATATTATATTTAATAATGTCCATAAAAAATAATTTTTTCTTGATATTCATAAAGGATCAAAGTTTGCGTTGATTTAGAATAGGGTAAGAAGCACCGCCCTCTCCCTCTATAAAACAAAATACAAACTCAATTCTATCATAGAACATATCCCAATTAATGATATTGATTCAAATTTTCTATCAATTATATTAAAAATAATTTTTGAAATATAAAAATTATTTTCAACCAATAAAATAATATTTTAATATTATGCCACGTGAATATGTTAATATCCTAACATTGTGCCACATTTCTTTTTATATTTTGAGTTTTTAAATATTTGTATAGATTATTAATATAATAGTTTTAATAATAATTACAATAATCACAATTACACCTTAAATATTCCTTTTTCTTAATATTAGAGCTCTGTTCGACAGCAAAATATTTGAAATAGTGTTTAGTATTTTGATAGGACTATTAAGTTTGAGATAACGTTAGTAGTGTTTAGTGTTTTGATAGGGTTGAAACACTATCTTAATTAATTATAACAGACCTAAGGAGCGTTTTATAATTTCTTTATGACATTTATACTCATCACTTATTTTTATTTTGTTCCTTACTTTCATATTTTTTTTGTCATTTTATATTAAACAGCTAATCGAAGAGTTATTTGCATCGAACACTTTTATTCTAAACCCTTATATAATCGTTAACCACTATCATGACAGAGGTGCACCTTCGTCTCAGTTTCCAAATTCCCCATGTTCCTAATGACTTTGTTTTACAGTTTAAATTTAAAAAATAATATAAACCTCTTTGACAGTCAGTCGATCACATGTTGCAAGAACTAATTTAATTTTAATGTTAGTTAGTTGTTCACCATTTCCATTTCCCACATAATTGGAGAGAAGTTGGAATTTTTTTGTTAATTAATATGTATCCTTACAAGAGAACACAAGAATTACTTAAATGTAGTTCACCGGAAAACATCACAATTTCATTGATTTTTTGTTTATGTAACCTCTTATTGCTCTTTCATTTTTAATCAATTTTGAGTTTTTCAATTTTCTTTACCCATTATAGGGTAATTTTTATAGATATACAAACATGAGCCAAGTTAGAAATTTAAATTGGAGCCGATAAATATTTAACTATTCAAAGAAACCTAAAACTTAAACAATAAGAATAAAACTCAATTTGCTCTATAAACTTGAGAGCAATATTCAGTTTGCCTTAAAATTAATTTTTTATACAATTTACCCCTAAACTTGCAACAAAAAAATAAAAAACTCAATTTATTACTCAAAAATTTTAATTTAAATCAAATATAATTAAAGAATAACAAGATATTTTATTTAGATAAAATACAATTAAGAAATAATTAAACAAAAAAAATGATAAACTTTTTTTAACCAAATATTCATATAAATCAAATATTTTGTTTAGTTATTTTTGAAATCAAAGATAAGACACTATAATTTTTTATAATTATAGTTATGTTTTTTAATAATTTTTCTTCTTAATTTTAAACTTTTTAAATAATTTTTATTAGTTAAAAATAATGAAACATTTTTTCAATGAAAATTTGGGTGTTTTATTCTTTTAATACAAGTTGAGAGGGTAAATTATATAAAAAAATTAATTTTTGAGCAAATTGAATATTATTCTCAAATTCAATATTGAGCGAGGCAAATTAAGCTATATTCATAAACAATGAAATTGGGAAGGGAAAGTTTCGAATATAGAGCTCTAAAAATATGTAGGTCTTGAGTTCCAACCTAAAATTAATTGCTTTCGAAATTTTTTCTTTTAAAGAAGGGAGGGGCACATTGCTCACCCTCCTTTCAGTATGGCTTGGCCAGCGTATACAAACACAACTAGTTTATGACTTCCAAACTTTATTTATGATAAAAAAAAGAAAAGAAACATTTTAATGGAGAGACCAAGCAAGGGAAAATGAGATGAAAACTAATTTTTTAGGTAATGGAAACCAAGGTGATTCAAATCAGCAGAGGTCATATAAATTATTGATCTTGCAAAATTGCTAGCTGTAAATACTAGATAGAAAGAGAGATATAGGATACAACTAGAAACAGTGGAGGTTTTTTTGGCGGAGGAAACCAAGGGAGGAGGAGGAGGAGGAGGAGGAGGAGGAGGAGGAGGAGGAGGCTTTTCAACTAAATATAAAATTTTACATTATAAATTAGAAGTATGTTAAAAGGTGGAGCTAAAACAAGAGTAATTTTATCTAAATAAATGTATTTGTCACTAATAATGTTACCTTTCGCAATAACTCTATTAAAAAATATACATATTTTTATTTAGGTTTCAATTTAGATTTTTAACTTACAATTTCACAAGTCTAAATATGATTCCAGGTAATTTAAATTTTTTGGATTCCTACTATCTATTTTCTATTGGATTCCGTAGCAGAGGCACAAGTATTCTACTCGTGTTTATTCATTTAAATTCATATTGTAAAAATGTTAATATGAAAACTTTGATTTTGGAATTAATAATAAATTATTAATGAATTCAAATATAAACAATGAACAGGTATTTAAATGGATTTTGCAAATATGGAGAGTTCAAAATTTCTGAGTACCTACCCGCTTCTATCTCAAGCTATCAAATGTTAACTAATGTCACATACTTATTTTGTATAGCTAATAAGTCCAGTTGAAATTAAATAATTTACTTGAAATTAAAAGATTTTGAAAGGTGATGTAATATATAGCTTTACAAAATTCTAAATTAAAATTTATTATCAATATAAGATGAGAATAAATTTATTTATAATTAAACATACATTAATCTTTCAATTACACAATTATACAAAATTGATATAAAAATCATTTCTAATTCTTCTTTAAAAACTTACAAATTTATGTTTATGTGATCTTTAATATGGCTAAGTCCATTTTCTTTGAAAGAGAGATGATAAATAAATTTTTAATCATACATCACATATGACAAAATTATATATATATATATATATATATATTTGTTTAATTAATGAAATGCAAATTATTCACTGTTCACACCATTCCATGGTACCCCTGAAATTGAATTAATTATTTGTTCAAGAAAAGAAAATGAGCTTTGACCTTGGATTGCATAAGCAACAGTGCAGGGTCCTGTCTTAATGTAACGCATACACAGAACGGCCAAAGAGGAAGAATTAAGCAGAGTCAACAAAAGACCAACAAGAAGAGAGAGAGAGAGAGAGAGACAGAGAAATTAAGAGACAGCCAATATATGAACAGTGAATAATTGAAAGAAGAAAAAGAAAACTAAGAAGGCTAACCATTTTCACACGTGGGAATTCGATAACTTCAGTCCTGCAAGCGCGTACCGTACCGCTATAAAGAGGCTGCAAAAATTCTTCTTTCTTTACTTTAGTTGAGTACTTCGGCCTCCATTGGAAAGTGCAAGAAAGAAACCAATTTCCTTCCTTTCATTCCTTGGAGTCTTCTAATTATTATTTAACTGGTAAGCTTTTCAAGAGTTCACTACTTATCTTGCCCAAATTTAATTTTCTTGAACATGCATTCTTTGCTAACTAACTGGTATTGTCTCAAGATCTATATGCATATAGCTTCCAGTGATTTAGGTTTTTTGTTTTTTTCTCTTTTAGATTCTTGAATCTTTATTTTGTCTCCATTTTCATTTGGGTTCCAAATTATTTTTAGTTTCCTTAGTCTTCATTTGCTCTGTAATTTTATGTTTTTTTTTTCCCCTCAAAGATCTTGAATTCTGATTAATTATCTTTTCTGGATTCAATTTTAATTATGGGTACTTTTCTTGTTTAATCCTTTCAGAATTTGAACTCATCTGGGTCTTTCTTCAAGGAAATAACCAAAGCTAGCTCTAATGGATATTTCATCAACAAAATGGCTACCAGATCAGTTTGTAAGTCCTTTTTTTTTCATTTTTCTTTCCATTTAACTAGTCTCTATCTTTTCTCTTAAAATTGGAGCTCGTAATCTCAGATATTTCTGAAAAAGATTATATTAGGATCTATAGTTTTCTTATCAAGAAATTATAAATCATATATATCTAGACCTAATTAATGAAATTGTTTCTTTTTTTCTTTTTAAGTGAGTTTACATAGTTTATGCTTTGTTTTTGAGACTTTTTTTTTTTCTATATTATCAGGGAATGGAGGATCCAGCTTTTAACTATCCGTACCAAATGAATCCTCTTGATTATGCACTTGATGATCTTGATTTTCAATCCTTTTCTTCAACGAATGACCAAATTTTCAGTCCCCAAACTATACAGAACTTCAATTATACACTACCTATTCAAGAAAATTCTCAAACCAGCATTGAAAGGCCAACAAAACAACTGAAAACCAATAGTTGGAATTCTGGTTCTTGCACTACAACTGATAACAATAATAGTAATAACCAAATCATTTCTTCAAAGGCTTCTCCTTCTTCTTCTTCTCACATTATCTCTTTCGAAAACTTGAATAATTCATCTCCTGCACCCATCTCGCAACAATTCTATGGCTTAGATTCAACTACCAGTACTATAATAAAGCCTAAAAGTGAATTCGTGGGGTCTAATGGAAGTGCAAACCACAATTCTAGTTTTTTCTGTCAAGCTGGGTCAACTTATTATCCACAGGGTAACAAAAAGACTGGTGCAATGAGTAGAACTCTTTCACATGCTCAAGATCATGTCATAGCAGAAAGGAAGCGTCGCGAAAAGCTTAGCCAGCGATTTATAGCTCTTTCAGCCGTTGTCCCAGGTCTTAAAAAGGTACTAACTTCAGATTCTTGCAACTTAATTCTATCCATCAATAATTATGGCTATACATATATAAAGTAACTCAAAAGATTATTAAAATTAATCTTATGTAAAAGAAAATAGCAGCAGATTCTTAAAATATTGCACTAACTTCTATATATATTTTGTAATGTTGATTTATAGATGGATAAGGCATCTGTTCTTGGCGATGCAATAAAGTACCTGAAGCAATTACAAGAACGTGTAAAGACACTTGAAGAACAATCTGCCAGGAAAAATATGGAATCAGTAGTTTTCGTAAAGAAATGTCAAGTGTATGCCGATGATGAGTCTTCCTCGACCGATGAGAACTGTGATAGCTGCAGCGACCAACCGTTACCAGAAATCGAGGCAAGAGTTTCAGAAAAGGATGTTCTTATTAGAATCCATTGTGAAAAGCAGAAAGGATACCTACTGAAAATATTTAGTGAAGTAGAAAAGCTTCATCTAAATGTTATCAACAGCAGTGTCTTGCCTTTTGGAAACTCCACTCTTGATATAACTGTTATTGCTCAGGTAATATAGCATGTTTATATATATATATATATATATATATATATATATATAATTACACTGCCAATTAATATCATAATTGAATGATAATATATACTATATATAAGAACATTTTGGAAATTTTATTGAAACATATATTGTATTTTTGATAACTTATTGCAGATGGACAGTGATTTCTCCATGACAATGAAGGATGTTGTGAGAAACCTAAGACAAGCTCTACTCAAGTACATGTGATGTAATAAAAACGTGCAACTGCAAGAACAAGAAAAAGAAGATCTTATGCATAATAAACTTCTATATTAGTTAACTTAATTTCCTCACTTGTTTCCTAAACCTCCTGTTAGAAAGAAAACAATGGCCAGTGAATAATCTCTCTCTCTCTCCCTCTGTTGATATTGCTTAGAGGTTTCCATTTTTGCAGGAAGGGTTTTTTTTTTAAAAGCTCTTGTTTTGTTTTTTTGCGTGGTTGACTCGTTGACCATGTTTAATTACCCACGTGCTGAATATGGGACCTAGAGGCTGCAGCTTTTTTGAGGGGGTGAATTTTTTCTTTTTTTCTTTTTTTTTTTTTTGGAAAGGTTACCTTTTAAATAGAAAAAAAAAAAATGTAATAGAGAGCTCTCGATTTCCTTTCCCTTTTACTAGTGTTTTATCTTTGTAAATTAAGATGGAGAGAGACGAAAACTGGTTTTTTTTAGTCATATTTTTATTTTCAAGAGGTTTGGTTTGTAATTTCCCATTTATTAGTGTTTATTTTATTGTTTAGGGTTTGTTTAATCTTCACGTGTATTTGTAGTTATGATTCAATAATATAATATTACATTCTTGATTAATTCCTCTATTGGTTCAACTTTTCAGCTGCACTACCTACCAGGTGGTTCCTTTGTTTTTTCTCTTGTCTTCCTCTTTTGTTATTTTTCATTTACATTAACATTCTATGAACTATTTCAAATTCAATGGACTGGCCCTCAAGTGCCGTAACCTCAGAGAAATCACACAGCCAGGATATATTGGACTTATAAAAAAATAAATCTAATATAATAAATGGAAAAACAAAAATTAATTTACGATAAAAAATCTCACATTTAGACTTTTGGTTTTGGAATATATATAAAAAGCTAGTGGCTATTTTATATAAATTGATTTGGTTGTGCAAATCAACCATTAATTAGTACAATTTACAATTACAATGGATGATTGTTACAGTTGGAGTTGGAGACACATCAAAGGTTCCACTTGAGAATAATCTAAATAAAAACAACGACAAGCTTGTATATAAACGACTTGTAGTCCCCACATGAGATAATAATGGGATCTGCCTTGTTCTTAGACTTTTTGGCACATCCTGTCCAGCTCCATGTGCTTATGCTTATAAGTACCTCTCTCTAACTTTAAAAAATATATTAACACCATCTTAATTAAATGTTTAATTTAATTATCTTTTTTAATTTTAATTAATTATATTCTTTTTAATTAATTATATTCTTTTTTAATTTAAAATACTTACAAAATATTTTAGGGCTCAGACATGTAGTAAGAGTTGATATGTTTTTATAAGTTCTTAAACAGACAAGCTTATCATTATACCATCACAGTATTGATTCAAACAATCCCAATTTTCTTTTTTTTTTTTTTTTTTTTTTAATTTGGGTAGGTGTTGTTTTGTTTCATAATAAGGATTGTTAACACATAAAGTCACTCCAATAATGACAAATTGAGAATATTAATTAGTTTTATAGATAAAAATTTCATTTTTACATCTGAATTAAAATTCAAGAAGATATATAATGGTCATTTCTTTCTTTTTTCTTATTACCCTTCAAAGAAGATCTTTAATTGTCCGTAATTTGGCCGGTAGATGAAAAAATAACAACCCAAGCACCGACCAAAATTGGACGGCATAATTTGAAGGGTACATGGTCAAAAAATTGAGTCTTGTCTGGTCCATTTTTTTCCATACAAGGATTATAGCAATCAACATAATTTGGTCGAATATAAACCCAACACGCTTCAAAATTATTCAATTTTTTGAGGAATTTTGACTTATAACAAGTGTATTTCATGGTCGGTGATCTAATTTTTTCAACTTTTTGAACGTTTGTATAAGAGCAAAATATTAAATTCTTTATACGATGGCAATCTACATGTATAGTTGAGATATGTTTTCTTTGTTTCCCACCTTAATGCATTCAAATAAAGGCCTGTTAGTTCAATCATTTGGTGTTAACGATTATTGATAGTTGGTAGCTCATAACTTTAGCTATCATTGGATAAACGTTGGTTATTATAAAATTTTTTTAATAGCAATTGTTATTACTATAAAAACGACTATTAAGGATATAATTATTTTTATATATTATAGTGAATTTATATATGTTTGAAAGTTAATATATTATTTATTATTTTAATATGTTATATAATAAACTAAAATATTTTAACATTAAAAGAACAATTTAGTAGTAATTATTTTTATAAAGTTAATATATTCTAATTGTAAAATAAATACAAATTAAGTTGTAGCTTAAGGTCCTTCAAAAAAAAAAAAAAGTTGTGGCTTAACGAAAAACTCCAAAATGTAGGTATCATGAAATCCGTAGTTGACTGGAATTCTTAATGAAAAATGTGGGTTTAGTCATGTTAAAATTATTTCAATTTCAAAATAAAATATATTTCAACTAAAATCGAAATAATGACTTGTAAATATGATTCCAAAATTATTTGTTGAAAAATTTTAAAATTGTACAAAGATACATATTACATACATTTAATTATTTAGTGCAATTTTAAGAGAACAAAATGGGTCATAGTCAACTTTTTTGATACGTTATTGTTCTGGGTTTGAAATTAATTCCAATAAGTAAAACTATAAAGATGATCTTACATGGAATGTATTAACCTGTGAAAAAGGACCAACAACGAAATAACATAAAGTAAATTTTGTTTGTTTCCTCTGCTTCAAGACAAGTAGATGAAGCTTAGGCGGTGCCCCATTGCCTTCCTAATAAATGTGAATGTCCAAAAATCATATCTATGTGCAATATCTAGAGGGGAAATTCTTTTTCCTTAATTGTTGACAACTTTCTTAACAACCAAAAGACCATTTTGAAGAAAATTTTATCGTCTGGTCTATCAGAATATTTCCAACTTTGTAAATTTTTGTTAGTTTATTTTATTTTGATTTTATTTTTGTTATTTTTATCCTATTTCGAACTTTTACAGCAATAGCATTTTCAATTGTAATCAATTGATGAACTTGCAAATAAAAAATTATTTCCATCATTTTTTAAATATAATAACTTATTATTGAATAAATTAATTAATAATAAAAATAAAATTTCAAGTTTTCTGTGAATATTAAATTATATTCACATTTTCGGGGTAACATATTTGTAGATTTAAAATTATGATATTTGAAACCGACAACTAAAATAATTAAGAAATTGTTTATTTTTTATTAAGTCAAAAATAGTTTGGCTATATTATCAATCCAGCAAATTATAAGAACTAGGATTTTTTTTTTTTTTTTTAATCCTTAACATACAGATAAGATAATATGAAATAAAATACATAAAATATAATTTAATTTGTACAATATCATTTGGACTAGTGGAATTCTTTTGAAATTTTTATTTTTTGAATTTTATCAGTGTAACATAATGATTTAGAAATGGATTGAAAAATTTTTTATTTGCAATTGTATCATTAACTGCAATTAAGAGTACTATTCTTACAAAAGGTTAAAAAAAGTTATGGTAAAATTGATAAAAATATCAACATAGACTGAAATTCCAAAACCTCCTAAAGTTCAGAGTATTTTGATGTATTATGCCAAAAATTTATAGATGTCGTATACTTTCAATTTCAAGTCGTTTTCAATAATTTTCTTATCCCTATCTAGTTTCCATATAGTCCTACTAATATTAATTCAGGTTAGGATTTGTGAGATTTATTGAATGTTTGTTGGGTAGTAGGGTAGGGGTTGCCCTTGCCCTTGCCAACATTTGACATTTGAGACGAATCCTTCCCACGGTTTTGGGGCCTTCAAATTTGCAAGATATTTCGGTTCAAGTTACTGTCTTGGATTGGTCTTAAACTTGCCTGTCAAATAAAAATTATTTTAAAAATTTTAATTGATTTGGTATCACAGATCAAGTTTTATGCATTATATTAAATTTATTTTCTAATTTAATCACCAGAGATGAATAATAAATAAATAAATAAGTTAACCACTAGAGATTGGTTTGAGTAAAACGGAATAAAGCGCGTTAAATAAGATGTTGAGTATTTGATTATTGTAAATGAAGAAAATTTCTGTTGAAAACACTTTCTCCTTATAAATCTGACGTAGCACGAGTGATATAAATCAAAAAAATAAAAATTTAGTAGTTAATGAGTGGATTTGCTTCTCAATCTTATTGCTAAAAACTTTTTCATTAATGTATGTTTTATTTCCTTGCAAATCTTTTATTTTTATTTTAGAAATTCAAAGTATTTAAACATAAAAATTTTAAAAAATAAAGTTTTTATAATTAGAATTCTATTTTCAATTTTTTTTTTTGAAAAAAGAATTTTGCAGCAGATCACTTAATTAATGCATTTAGGTCATTTTAATACTTCATTAGGTTTCTTTTCCACGATAACTCACTCATATTCTTTTGTAAAAAAAAAAAAAAAAAAAAAAAAAATCAAATATGTGACTTCCATGTAAATAATTTGCCTTCTATTGAACATTAACAAATAAATTCCAACACTCAAAATTTTTCCTTTCCAATTGTTGATAAGTCATCTTCTTTGACCATAATAAGAATTATATGGTCTGGCACCCAATAAAACTGGGCTGGTTTTGTTTAAGGCTCATAAAAAATTGAGATCCAATCATATTTTAAATTAGCATCCAAAATTTGACTTCATCATAGCTTTTGATTAATGGTATGACTTTTTTACTCTCTCAGAATACCTATAAACCTTAGGTTAAGCACCTAGCTACATATTTTTTTTATTTTATTTGACTTTAACTTTAAAGTAGTCAAAATTCTAGAAAGGGCAGGAGAGGCTGTACTTTTACCTCTTTCCAATTTTTGAAAACGTTTTTCAAGTGGCATTTTTATTTGATACGGAAAAGATGAACGAACATGTCGCTTCATGCAATGATTCTAATTATACCCTCCTGTAAAGCTACTTTATTATAACAGCATAACGAAAATTAAAATTGAAATGTACTATTAATTTAATTTAATTGAAAAATAAGAATTACAATATACAACGGATCACGTAAACTTCATTCAATAAAAAATAAATTACATTTCTTGTGAATTTTAACTACCGTGTCATAATTTAAAATATAAAATTTTTGCTATTAAAAAACTTTACCAATAAGATTGCTAAAATAATTAAAAATTTGTCATTTAGAGCTATTAACTTTCAACACTTTTAACATTCTTATTAACCTTCTAACTAATATATGTTATTCTAACATTCTTTATAAATAAATCACCTAATATACAATGCATCAAACTCTTATAGCAAAGACCTGGAGTTCAAAGAAAGGGTAAGTACTAGGTATAAATTGTTTCTGAATCAATGATCTTCTTCACTTAGATCATATTGTCCATTAAGTTTGTTTGGATGAGCAGTTGGAAGTTTGACATTGAACTCCTAGTCATTCATTTCGGGTGTTCAATAAACAAATCTTTATATTTTATAACCATGTGTTAAAATTCAATTACTAACTGTCACAATTATAACTGAAGTGCTGAAAATTTAAACTTATATATATTCCAACTACTAACTACCAACAACTACGCAATATTCAGGCTAGGTTTGATTTGGGCTATGCCCAGACTCAAGTCTATCCGGCCTGCAATATCAGGCCTAGCCCAGTTTAGTGAGCCAAAAGCCTAAAACAATCTAACCCTTAACAACGAGTCTTGGTTTGTTTCTTTCAAAGCCCGGTTTCGACTTTCTTGGTCTGACTTCGTTTTCTTAAGATTGAAATGAAATTTTGTGTTTTATTTTTTAACACGTGTTTCCATCCTAAGACCGCGTGTCATATTCAGATAAAACTCTCGTAATAGCTGTGATTTCCGATTTTAAATCTTTAAATTGTAAGTACAATTTGCTAAGAAATACAACACATTTGTCCAACCACCTGTTAATAATAAAATTTTACATTAAATATGGAGAAATTATTTTTTTTTACCCATCTAACTATTTGGGTCGGATCCACCATTGCGAAGAAGACAAATGTGATACTGTCAAATCATCAAAGCTGAGTTTAGATCTTGTTTGGAGGATACAAAAGGAAAAATTAATGCATTATCAGTGTATCATCACAACCACTTGAAATGGACAAAAAATGACAATATTTCTCAGGCTCAGGCTCAGGCCCAGCAGTAACCACTACTTGAAAAAGACTCTTCCATGGAAGAAAAGGACTTGAGCTTCAAGGGAAAATAACGGTGGAAAACGCTAAAAAATTGTCTAAAAAAGGGGGGAATTCAGTGACCTTTATGATAGCTAAATCCACTATATGTACATACAACATGACATGTATAATATAACTCTATAGAAAAGCTTGAAAACTCCTGTTAATATAGGTGAGAAATATCTTCAAAAACAATCTTTATAAAATTTCTTTTTGTTTCTTGGTATTATGGTATTTTTTTTCTATTTTCTTTTATTAAATTGACGAATTTCAAGAATCAAATTCTTGTCAACAAGATGAAACAAACCGCAAAGTATTAGAGTTCGAAATCACAATATGCAGTACACCAATCTTGGAATCAGTTATATATTTTCAATCTGATAAAAATTAATTGCTTAGTCTTTAGGTAAAAAGCAGCTTCCTTCAGTCCAAAAGGAGAGACAAACTCCAATTGCAAGGCAAAAGACTAGTTGGGCCAAGAGTAGGAAAAAGATAAGGCTTGGTCCCCTACAAATGCCATTGTCTCCCCAGTAAACAATAATCCAACCCTTTCTTCTATCACTCCTTTCTGTCTTAAGGACCACCATTATTTTCTCTCCTGTGATTGCATCGCAGACACTGCATTCTTTGTGCAGCCTTGTTTTGAGTACTTTGGGATGTAATTAAAGTTTGTTTGATGCTACCACTACCACTGTTGGGATAACTAGTTCGTGCTTTTCTTTATTAAGTGAGATTAAAGTTTCGATACTCATGAATGGAGTAAACACTGGTTCAGAATACTTTAATTCTTAATGGGTTGGCCCGCTGCAAGCAGGATTTAGCTTTAGTTCAGTGAACTTGGGATACTTGATATTAATAAATAAAAAAAAATTTTAAAAAGGATTGTTTGATGCTTATTCTTCGATTTATAAATTGAGTGACTCTTCAAAGCCTATTCTCAATCATGGGCCTCTGATGATACCATGGACTAGACTTCATGAGTGTCCAGTACTATTAACTAGTCTTGTTGTTTTAATCATACTGTTTTTGAGCTTTAAAAAATTTATTGACAATGAAATTTAATTTTCATAAATCATAATCAAACAAATCAATCCTTTTCGCCAGTTATATATGATATTTTGAACTAATTTTCATGCACCTAACTGAATTTACTTCTTAGCATAATTGAAGATGTACTATTTATATAAAAAATAAATAATCTATAATTAAAAGAAAAAAAAAATATTACTATCACTGTGATCTAGTATTAGGTTCGATTTTTTATCAATAATGCATATATAAGAATGAGAAACCTAAGTAAATCTTCAAAAGATGTGAATGAAAGTAAAATTAATAATTTTAGAGCATCAATCTATCGCTCGAATAACCTAAAATCAATCTCCGTAAAATTTAAATAACGGTGAAATCAGATATCATCTTGTAGCACTATAATTGTGCTGTAATATAAGCAAACTTTCATAATTACTATTTCAAATAAATTATTAAAAATCTCATTAAAGGCGACCCGACCTATAAGATGCAACAATTACAAATTAAACGGTGAAGATATGGTAATTTGAATTGTGAACTTTAATCATCTAGATTAGACATTATCTACCCATTATAGTTGTTTTGAAGATTATAGCATTGTAAATTCTAATTTCAACGTAAATGAAATTAATAAAAAAAAAATTGCTCCAAGAAAACATTAAACTAGTATTCCAATATGTCCATGTTATAATAAATATTAATAATTTAAATCTTGATATCGAAAAAAAAAAATCTTTGCTATCTAAAATAAAAATATTTCCTCCCAATATAATACATAATATTTTAAAGATTTGAGGAACAACATGAAATGGTACGTACTACATCCCTTTCATTTCGTTTTCTTTCTAGAAACTAACCCCAGTAGTAACGTACGAGTACTCATATGAAAAAAAAAAACAATGATACTAATTTTAATTAACTTTGGATTAGCAAGTAGTTTTCATTTTTATGTCATCTAGAAAATGATAAGTTGCAGATATAGAACGGCGCAGTTTTGTTTTATTTGCCAGACTGAATTAAATAAGGTTAGGACGCTACATAAAAACTTAATTACAGGTTTTAGGTGTCACTGAGCTAAGCTAGTTGCCTAGCTTGTTCAACTTCGCTTCCTACCTTACCAATTATTAGATATTATAATCTTAAGATTATATGTTACGCTGTCATTATTTATAAGTGATATTTTTTTTTAAACTATCGGTATTTAGATACGAACTTCATTATTAGAGACTGCATGATCCGGTTCGGATTTAGCCACAATTAATATTTTTCGTCCTTCTCTGTAGGTGGTTTAGTGAAAATCGAACCCGAAAACTCTTTCCACACGCTCTGCCTGTGTTGTCAACTGAGCCACGATCCATAATTTATTTATAGATGATATTAATCATTTTATTGAATAAAATAAATATAAAATATTAAAAAAAAAACTTGTAAATGCGTGTGTCAACATCTATTGAGCATAACTCTACTTAATTCTAGGAGAGTTAGAAGTAGGTGCTCCTTCAGATTAATTAATTAATTAATTACGTTAATTAAACATGAAAGCCAACCTAAAAATTTCTTTCAACCAACTTTTGTTTTAACGACACACGGATTGAATTCCTAAAAATCTTAATCCGTTTGTTTATATTCTTTGAAAGACATTTTCTAAGAATTTTTTTTTTTTTTTTTTGTGATATTAAAAAGGAAGACGTTTTAATTTATATAGTGAAAAAAAGTGTAAAAGTATACATATAAAAATTTAATTTTTATTTAGTTTTTTGTTAAATATAATATGTATTCTTTATTCACAATAAAGAGAGTCTAACTATAAGTTTTATCATCAACTTTTCAAGTAGTTAGAATTAATTTGATCCTAAATTGATCTTTACTGTACCTTGAAAACCCTAATTTTTATGAGCATGTTTACAATTATACCCTAAAAATTAATTAAGACATCCTCAATTTATCAAAATTTTACAATTACATCCTAAAGGCAAATTAAAATAAGACTTTGATTAAAACAATATAAAAATAAATTGCACATTTGAATTTGGATTAACTTAACCTAAACTTCGGTTTAATACAAAATGTACCATTTGAATTAAATGGAATAATTAATTTTTACTCATTAGGAGGTTGAACATGCCAAATTAACACGATAGGCTTCACAACAAAGATAACATTTCCCTTAACTCGGCAAATTGGTAAAAACTTTTATGGTCAAAATGATTCGCCCATTCCTCATACCAGTGAGAAAACCAATCAGACGAATTAAATTAATCTCATCTGTGTTGGTCCCTCTATTTTATTTTAAAATTTTTCAATTCATCCAAAATTATAATTAGTGCTCCCTTACATGCTTTAAAGAAAATGGATATTAACGTGATGTAATGTAAGAAAGAGCAATCAAACCCACCCCATTTACATTTGTCTCTCTTTTCATTTTTTTAAATTTTCAATCCATCAAAAAAATGATAATTAGTGCTCCCTTAGTTGCTTTGAAGAAAATGGATAAGTGGATATTAATTGAAGATGGCATGCATTTACAATGTTTACAACAATTAAAAGCTAATTTCCCTTTTGTCTAAAGTTTCGATTTAGAGAAACATTTAAAAATATATATATTTTGATTCTCATAGACAATGTTAATTGTAAAGGCAAGACAAACCAAATGGACTTTTGCAGGCTTTGATGCTTTTAGTGCTTGTAATAATCATCCCTCTCATCTGTAATTATCCCTTTCTCCACATTATTGTTATTATTCTTTTCTTCAAGCTAGACTGTAAAAGGTCCCATATACTATCCAAAATAACATCAAGATGACTCCAATTTTAATACAGTCCCCTTTAGCTACTCTATTCTGTGTTCTAGGTTCATGTTAATGTGACGTGTAATTTTTTATTTAGAATTAAAGATTTTTATATTTATACACGTCTTTCTATATTCAGGTTGAAACTCGTAATATTCAAATATCTTTCCAGTGCTGTTGGCTTCAAATTTTAAACCTGAAGATGGAATTCACTTCTATTGATTCAATTGCGAATGATCTAATTAAATTTAAAATTAATAATATGGAGTTGATTTGGATAAATTTAATTTGATTCTTTAATTGAATATTTTGTAATGATGGATTAGTGCTTGTCTAGATTATTTGGATTAATGAATCATATTTTATGTACTCTGTGATATTATTTTTAAATTATGCAATTAATGGAAGTATTTTTCTATTTGTTTTAGCAATTTTTTTTATTTGATCTAACCAAAGATAAACAAGAACACACATAAAAACCTTGGCACAGAACCGCACCAATGACAATTGTTAGTGATGGTACTTGTGTGGTTTTAAGATCTTTTTTTTTTTATTAGAGGGAAACAAGATGCACTAAGATTTGCCTCGTACTAAATCATGCACATGACATGAACAGGTTGCATTATTATAATTAGTCATAGCATGTTCTATAATTAGTAGGTTTCTGTGAAGGATGAGTATATTATTCCATATTGGTCTAATAATATTTAAAAAATATTATTTTTAAAGTATTTTAATCGTGTCTTTTTTTTAAGATTAGACATTTTTAAATTTAAGCTGAGAAAAAACTCCTCCACTAGCAATAATTTTAAATTTTAAATTGTTAAATTTACGAATAAAGTTTGTTTTCAGCAGTTAACATCAAATTTTGATTCATGACAAATGGGAAATGCAATTTAATCTCATTTGATCGTGTTTCTTTGTTATTATTTCAAATTGTAATACTCAAATAATAATGAAAAAGATTTATTAATGAGGAGATGGAATAATAAAGTTGAACTCTTGGTATAGAAAATTTTTAAACTTAATAGAGAGCGTTTTACCTTTTTATGATTTATCCAATGTGAATTCGAATTAATTTGAATATACTTCATATATTGAATGATGTCTAATAAAAATAATAATGAAAAAGAGAGTAATTTATTTTAAAGCAAAGCTCTTGGGTTGGGGCATGGAGGTGGAGACAAAAGGAACACCATCCAAGACTAGGGAAAAAAAAAAAAAAAATTTCTAGTAATTGATACTACGTGTTTTGTGGGATGGAAAATGCTTTGGGCTTAGGGCAATTTTTTAAGATTTTTTTTTTTTTTTTTTTTTTTTTTTTTTAACTAAGCCCAAAGTTTTCTAGTTCCAAGTGAAAGAGTTTGAAAAAAACACAAATGAAACCAACAAATCTCTCTCTTCCACTTCCTCCTTCAACTCTATTCCCAGTAAATAAAAACAATCTTCCTTTGCTATTTAATTCTTTCCCTCCTCCTTTCCTTCAACTCCTTTCTCAACATTTTACATAGTCTTTCTCTTTCCCTCTACATTGCTCATAAATTTAGGCTCTAGTAATCATTTGGTCATTGCTTCCACTATCCCTGAGTGGTTTAAGATTTTTACCCGGGAATTTAAAAAGTAATTAAATTTATTAATTTATAATAAAATTAAAGGTAATTTAATTAAATTATTTTTTATCTCAAAATTAAGGATAGTTATTATATTTAACATAAAAAAGAGTTATATTGGAAAAAGATCATTTATTACTCTTTATAATACTTAAAATAACTTATATTTTGAGATAAAATAATCATCAAAAAACGATTTATATTTTGGGACAGAGGAATATTTTGCTACATGAGACCCTATTCTAGGTTAGTTAATCTAATTAAAGTCCATGAGTTACTCGGTTAATTTTGACACCTTTTTTATTTTTACAAGAATTAAGGAATTGATTAAACCACTTCAATTTTTTTGAAAAATAATTAATTAAAGAGTTCAATTAATTATTTATAATTAAGAGAAAAAATTTGACAGAGATATTCAGATAAAACTAAAGTTGAAATAAAATAATTAATATTACTTTAATTTTCTAAAATTGTCATCAAGTGGGATAAAAAAAATTAAAAAAGTGTCAAAATTAACAGAGAAGGGTATATTTAATTTAATTACGTTTTATAATATATATTGCATGTTATTTATACTCTTTATGTATAATTCGTATTTATTTTTTATAATGTAATTTTTATTAATTTTGTATCTATACAATTCATAATTGAGTTAAAATATTAGTCATTACCATAATAATAAATCTGCATAGTAAATACTTAGAGCTAAAATATTTTTATTTTAATATTACAACTTATGGTTGAGTTCAAATGGTAGTGATATTTTTGTTATTTTAATTTTAATATTAAGATATGATTTCTTATTTTAACTTAAATATTTAGTCCAAATTAATATTATTCATATACTAAGCATATTAATTGAATTCAAATATTAATTATTTTGCAATCTAAAATATGTATCGTCCATTAATAAATGTATAACTATATATACCAATTCAAAAATAATTTTAATAACTTGATAGCAAATCAAACAAAACTCTCAATGTATTCTAAACGGTGAAAGTGAACAAATCTTTAATAGTTAAAGCAAATAAAACATTTAGTGGTGTAAACACATTTTAATTTTAATTAAATAACTCGTGAATTTAATTACATTAACTAATTTAATTGAAGGATTTCAAAAATACAAATTTGATTAAAACGCATTTTAATTTTTAATGATATCCCAATATTAATTCTATGAGAATTGTTAAATTAAAACATGATTTTGAAGTTGCACGTTCTCAGAGTGTTGAAGTAGTAAACCATAAAGCTAATTACTAGATTTTGTTCTAATAGATTTGGTTGATCTGAATATAAGATAATATGAATTTTAATTTTCACTAAGACATCATTAATGATTATATTTAATTTAATAGCCTAATAATTATATGGTATAGTACATGCCAAGCAACCTAACCAACATTGTACACCACCTGCTTTGATTGTCAATTTAAAGGGATTAAACTTCCATCTAATATGAGGTTTATGATCTCTCCACGTGTGGTATTTTATTTTATTTTATTTTTTTGGGACAAGTGTACAATATATGGACTATTTATTAAATACATGATCATCTTTATCTTTAGAACTTATAGTAAATCTAATTCTTCCATTAAATTTAATGATTTAAATTTCTTGTGCTCGTCGTAAGCACTTGGAGGTTATAGATAACCAGACCATGGAAAGAAAATTTAGAAAGTATGTCTAGCTAGCTACTTTGATCCTTTTATTATGAAGGAAAATAATTGAGAATTGTCAACTTTTTTTCCGTGTTATTTTTCACTCTTATATTTGGACACGATGAAAAAAATAAAAACAAATTTGTTTTTTTTTATTTGGAAAGTGCAATTTTAGAGAAAAGAAAATATTATTATTAAAAATTTACAGTTATATCCCAAATGATTTTATTTTTTTAATAATTAAATCAGTTTTATTAGATAATAATGATAAAAAGAAAATCATTTTTGTTAGATTTATGAAAAACTCTTAACTAATACTAGCTGGTAAATTCAAACTTAAAATCCAAAGTGAGACAAATGATAAAGAAGGTTCTTTTTAGGATAAAGTCAATACCTTAAGTCTAAGTTAAACCTAGTTACCGATTGACTATTAACAACAGAGGAGCCCTAAATCATTGGCTTTGAATCTTTGATCAAACCCATAATTATATACAGTTAATAGCTGGATCGTTGACTGAATTACCTTAAATAACCTCTGAACCCACATGGACCTGTTTGTTGCCTTGAAAGGGACATTGTCTTCAAAGAAACTTATTGTGACTTGCCCCTAAGATAATAGAGAAAATTATGATTTTATCACCGTATTTTTTCAACATATACGATATTGCTTTTATATTTTTAGAAATATATAATTTTATGTGTTTATTATCTCTATTACACTGTTATATTTTTTTTGTCAATAAATTACTATTTTTTCTGTATTTTAGTAAAATATAAATAAATATAGGGAAATTTATTATTTAGTCCCTCAGGTTTTACATAATTATCCAACCAATCACAAGTTTTACGCAAATATCTAACTAGTCCCTTAGGTTTTACATAATTATCCAACCAATCCCAAGTTTTACGCAAATATCTAACTAGTTCCTCAAGTTTAACTCCGTCTAATTAAAAGGTCCTTCCGTCCGAAAAGTTGATTTTTTTCTGTTAATTGAAGACTAAAAGACTAAAACACCCCTCCCTAGCTGACGTGGACAAGTATGAAGCGATAAGGGAAAATTATTATTTAGTCCCTCAGGTTTTACATAATTATCCAACTAATCCCACGTTTTGCGCAAATATCTAACTAGTCCCTCAGGTTTAACTTCGTCTAATTAAAAAGTCATTTCGTCCGAAAAGTTGATTTTTTTCCATTAATTGAAGATTAAAAGACTAAAACACCACTCCCTAGCTGACGTGGACCAGTATGAAGCGATAATGATATACCTAGTTTGTTTCCCTTTTGTTCCTTCCATGCCATAATGATATACCTAGTTTATCTTTTGCACAGATAACCTTGCATTAAATATTAGGAAAAATTATTATTTAGTCCCTCAGGTTTTACATAATTATTAGTTATTTTCTATTTTATTCATATTTAATATGCAAATTTTATCAAGAAACATTACTATTATCATTGATAAAATCTAAAAAAAAAAAAAAACAAAGTATTCCATCTATTCATAAATACTTTTAATGTTTTTATGGTAATTAAGTAAGTAAATTTATTCTTATAAATTATAACAAAATATTAATTAATTTTATTAAGTAACCTTAAGTAAGAGAGGAGATGTTATATGATTTTGGAAAATTATAAAAATAATTATTAAATTTAATATAAATAAGGATAAAATTGAAAAAAAAATTAACTACTAATTAATATTCTAAAAAAAAAAAGATATTTGCGGAGAAAACACCGGCTCTAAAACAATAGTTATTTATAGATAAAAAAGTAATTATTATTGCCACCTATATTATTATAATTTCATAATTTTGAATATGAATATTAATATTTAATGCTAGGTATATCATTATGCATAGAAGAAACAAAATGGAAACAAACTAGGTATATCATTATCGCTTCATACTGGTCCACGTCAGCTAGGGAGGGGTGTTTTAGTCTTTTAGTTTTCAATTAATGGAAAAAAATCAACTTTTTCGGACGGAATGACCTTTTAATTAGACGGAGTTAAACCTGAGGGACTAATTAGATATTTGCGCAAAACGTGAGATTAGTTGGATAATTATGTAAAACCTGAGGGACTAAATAATAATTTTTCCTTATCGCTTCATACTTGTCCACGTCAGCTAGGGAGGGGTGTTTTAGTCTTTTAGTCTTCAATTAATGGAAAAAAACTAATTTTTCGGACTGAAGGACCTTTTAATTAGACGAAGTTATTTTAATTAGACGGAGTTAAACCTGAGGGACTAGTTAGATATTTGCGCAAAACTTGAGATTAGTTCAATAATTATGTAAAACCTGAGGGACTAAATAATAAATTACCCATAAATATATTCCTGTATTTAACAGAAAAAGCACGAGATAATGATAGAAGGATATTACAATTCAACGCAAGCAAAAAATATGGATCAAATTATATATTTATGAAAATACGTAAATAAAGTTACGTATTTTGATAAAATATAAACATAAAATATTTAGTTTCCTTAAAATAGAGGGCAGTATAGTCATAAGAAAAAAATGAAATAAAAAAAATTAAAAAATCCTCAATATTGACGCGTCCCTTTCTTTGGCATGGCCTGTCGGAGGACTGTTTAGTCATTTTCGCTTACAGAAAGCAAAGTAGGCCAGCAGCTGCTTAGCCTTGGTGTGTCTCTCACTCTCTCTGGGTCCCGCTTACTTACTGCTGTGACTTTGTTTTGAGTATAAGAATGTGATTTGGTCTATTGGTTCAGGGTAATACAGTAATTCAAACAAAAAATAATTAAAAAACAAGAGACAGAGTTGTGGGGTTCTATGCAAAAACCATTTCTCGTGTCTCTCCATGTCAGTCAACAGGATTTGACCAGTTTTTTTATTTTACCCCACCAACAAAATTATTACAGTTTAATAATTGTAAATCATTTTTTTCTCTTTACTCTTTTTCTTTTATTTTATTACACAAAAATTATACTATCAAGGACGGGTAATTCTATATTTTAAATTCTCAAAATTCTAATATAACATTGTTCTTGTGAGAATCTCTAGTAATTAAAAAGATTCAATTTCATCCAATAATTTTCAATCGAATCGAATTACAGTCATAATAATATTAAAATTATTTTAAATCTAAGAAATTTTTTCTATTATATCTAATAAATTTTATTTGATAAACCGTAATAAAATTAACTTTGTTTTGAATATTAAGTGCTGTCGAAATTATTTCGAAAAAATACAAAAATTAAGCAACTCATTTTGAATTTGTTATATTAAAAAATTAATTATAAAAATTAATTTAATTCAGAGAGATGAAGTTATTTTTGTACACCATTTTACATGAAAAAATTTGTTATATTAAAAAATTAATTATAAAAATTACCAATTCGTAAACACTAAAACATTCAATTTTCAATAGAAATAAATTATAAATAAATAACAGTAGTTTTTTGTAAAATTAATTTCTAACAAATTAGGGTTCTTGAACCAAAAATCAGAATACATAATAATTTTATTTCTCCCCTTAGTACAGTAAACAAGGATAATTAATTATTTAGTCTTATTGAAATTACTATCATATCCCAATTATTTGACAAAATCATTAATATGTTCTTGAGGGTTTAGTCTCATGAAATAATTTAGTGCATATATTTTAGAACTACCATTTTTTATTATTAATGAGAGACTAAATAATAACTATATATTAAATGTGAATAATTAAATAAACTATCTGGCGGCAAAAAAAAAACACTTTAAAATTAACAAATTAGGTAGTTTAACGATGTTAAATTTTACAAATGAATCTGTAATTTTACCAAATAATAAAAATATAATAGTAATTTCAATTAAAACTTAGGCCCTAAATAGCTAATTACTCTTAAACCAATTGTATTGTTATTTTTTTTTTGTGGGATATTATAAAAGATTCCACAAGGCAAAGCCTAAAAAAAGCTAGTAAGGGTAAAAACCCAATAGCCCAAAAGCCAAAAAAATGCAGAGTAGAAAGAATAATTTTGGGTTATGATGATGATTCCTGCTTTTATTCTATTACAGTGTCACACACAAAAACACATACACACAGTACTGTATGTATGGCATAGTCTAGTCACTCACATATACATTTAAGGCCCCACCTTCTATATCATATCATCCATTTCTGTGGATCCCACTGGTTTTGCATTAGAGTGGGACCTACTTTTACCAAGGACAGTGTGTGTGAGCGGTGTGTGTCACCACCCCCTTTACTTTATTAGATTGCAATCAATTAAAGATTAGGACTGCATTATCTATTAAGGAAAGAACTGGTAGTTTAGGGTTTATATACAAAACAAGTCTTCAATTTTGCTTTAATGCATATTTTTAATTCCTAATATTTTCATTTTTGCCAATGAAGATATAGCCATGAAGAGATCACAATTTTCATTTTTGCGGTTTTTAGCTCTTCTAATAAGTGCATTTCATAAAGATTAAATGTGTATTTTCATTTTTACAGAAATTATAATCTCTTATCACCGCAATAAATACTTTGTTGATTGTCCTTTAATAAACTTAAGAATTAATTTATATTCATAATTATAATTTCACGTATGATCTGATTAATCTGAGTTTTGTAATATTAATATATTCGTTTTTAATAAAAAAAACAAAAAAAATAATGATTTTAAAATTGGCATTGTCCATCACATAAAAATATAAAATATTTCAGAAATTAAAATGCTTTGATTAATAATTAAAATTTTAATTTTAAAATTTAAAGATTTAAAATGTAATTTGGGTTAAAATATTAATAAGAAGAGTATGTAAACATTTCAAGACAGAAAGTTGGGGGGGTTTAAGTGTCAGTTTCATTGCTAAACAATTGCCAAAGCAGAGTCTTTGACCACGGCACCAACCCTACCCACATTTTTTTCTTTCTGTTTTTTTTCAAAAAAAAAAAAAAAAATTCTCAATACTTTTCATGCATAACAAAAGGTTTCCCTCT
Source organism: Jatropha curcas (assembly GCF_041381405.1). Taxonomy (NCBI): domain Eukaryota; kingdom Viridiplantae; phylum Streptophyta; class Magnoliopsida; order Malpighiales; family Euphorbiaceae; genus Jatropha; species Jatropha curcas. The sequence goes on from NC_143153.1 coordinate 29,262,765, forward strand.
TTTAAAGGATCCAAAGCCGGATTTTATTGGGCCACCATTGACAGTAGAATCAATGAACTTATAAAGATTACATCTCTTTTTAACTAAAAGTTTTCCTTTAATCTTTTATAATTTGATTTTCAATTCTTTGATCAGGCAATATTTTGAAGATTCATGTTTTAGAGGGACAAAATTATTCCATGTATCGTATATATATTAAAAATAAAAGATTCATATAGTCAGTTTTAATTAATTTGAAGATAAAATTTAGGTAAAATGATCAAAATTAAAATTTAATAACCGTATTGAAATTTGACTGCCAAGGACTACTAACAATTTTAAACCAAAATAAAAATTAATTATAAGAAATTATATGTTCTCCATGTATTTATATTCCTTATGGGTAAAAAATTGTTCTAAAGAAAACAAAATAGGTGAAGACACAACATGAGGGGAAAAAAAAATGAAGTAGCAACTAAAGAACAAAATGACTGGAAACAAAAGAATAAGAGTAGTGACAAGTGCTAAAGCATTTAATGTCAATATAAGTTCAAAACAATATTTTCCCTCTGGTAGGAATTTATGAACTATTATTGACCCTCTTCAATCATTGTCCTTATCTCTTCATGTCTTTAACTTTGTAATATTAACAATTTCCAATTAATATATATATATATATATATTTATTTTTAAAAAAATTGCTATCATCAGGAGATAAATTGATGTAAAGTAAAATAATGGGAAAAAAAAAACCAAACTTCAACCTAATTGTCAAAGCAAATTACATCTCTTCTTCACTTCTGATTGGCTAAACTCCTTTTATTTAGGAGTTGGAAATAAATAATGTATAATTAGATTCAACTACCAACACCAAACCATTGCTATTCCTATTTTTTTTTTTTTTTTTCATTTTAGTTAGAATTTTAAAAAATGAATATCGTAACATTGACTGGCGATTTGAAAAGATTAACAGGATATGGATTTTATTGATTCAATTTATATTTTACAGAAGGTGGTGTGTATTTTTTAAGAATAAATTGAAGGGATCTGTACCCCGTAGAAGAGCCATACGGCATGTACTTGTAGTAACAAAATAAGAAAGAGTTAATAGCGACAGCGTTGGTTCTAACTTGTTGTTTTCGTTTTTTACTGCTTAATTCCAATTAAATTTATACTGTTAAGTTATTTATTTTGATATATATACAGATATATCTTAAAATAAAAATTATTACTCCATCCGTATCATAAAGATAAGTTTTTTTATCTCAAATTATAGACAATTTAAATTAAAATTAATTTTTTATTACTCCTCACATTAGTGAGAAGATCAAACAAATCACACATGAAAAATAGTTAAGAACTACTTTGCAGATGGTTTGATCACGAGCGGAGTAGACGCAAAAACTTATTTAACTTGTTTTCTTGCTTGGATTTGATCTTAATTACCTTATAACTCTTTTCTTATATTAGGAATAGGTTCATAATGATATACTGTTTTACTAGATTTTTTTCACTTAATATTACGGAGTTCAGTTTGGGTGTATGGGGACATCTGCTCCAGGTATAGATGCTTGATTTTCTTAAGTTTTTCCTGGTAAAAAAACAAAGACCAGGTTTAATTGATATCGATCATTTTCCTATTTAATTCTTTATTGAAAATGAAATCTAATATTAATATATCAATATAAAAAGAGGTATATTAGAAAAATATAGGGCAAATTGGTTGTTTAAATAATAATATTATTTTCCTAATTTGTGTTAAAATTTTAAAATGGTAACAAATCCATTTTTGTTAGATTATTTTATTTTGACATTTCCAATTTTTCATCTAAAAATTTAAAGGGAAAAGGATGAACTAAGATTTATTTATGTCTAAAATATATATTCAAAAAATCTAATGATGAAAATTAAATTAAATGAAGATAAAATATCTTTTATATATAAAAATAAATAAAAATTAATTAAAAAATTACCGCCTTCTTTTCATAATTATAGTCCTAGTTTAACATTTGCACATATTAAGAATATACAGTTAATATATTAAATTATAATTTTCATGTAGTTTTTTTTTCCAATATTATTTACTCACTTCATTCATTTTATCTGTAGGAGCAATAGTTAATTTTTTTCAATTTTACCTTTATATTCTCCCCTCTCTCAGTTTTATTGACAAATTAATGGTAAAATAATTATTTAAGATTTTTCTTTTGAAAAGATAATTTTTAAGATTAGAGCAGCTAGTTAAGAATTAAAGAGTATTTTGATAATTTAAGTTATTTAATTGTTTTCTTAATCAACATATAAAAACATTAAAACAATAATAAAAATGGATGAAGAGAGTGTTCTATTATAATTAAATGACTAGTATTAAATTAAAATTTTAATTTTTAAATGCAAGGATGAAACAATCAAAATTGTGGAGTTCGCCAATCTTAGTGGCAACATTAATGATTTTGTTGATATACATATTTTATTAAAAAAACTTAAGAATTTATGGTATTTTAAAAAAGAAAATAGAATTATAGCATGGAATAAGTGAAAAAAGAAACTAAAATTATAAGTGAAACGAATGTAAAAAATAGAAATTAGAACAGAAAGATAAGTATAAAATTAAAATAGACGTAGTAATAAAATGAAAATTATTTTAATAAATTATATGTAAAATGAATATGCACTTGTATGGACAAGTATTTAATAGTATGAAATAGCATAGTTGTAAAGTAATTATGACAGCAATTTCTTGTAAGGAAAACACAATTAATTATAAATAGTGAATAAATTTATCCATTAATTTATTTTTTCTTTTTGAGCATAAACTAATCCATTAATTTCAATTTGGCCACAAATGAAACAATCATCAACGAAAACAATCTTGCACCGAAAAAAAGCACAAAACAGAGCCACACAGGTAAAACAAAAATTGGACAATTTCTTCTTAATCTTACATATATTGACTAATTTTTCATACTCAGTGAGTTTCTCTATTTAACGAACAATAAGAGTCCAAAACTAAAATAAATGAACCTTTTTGGCAATTATGAACTCAGATTAAAATCCACTACAAAACAAATATTTAAATCTTAACCCTCTCCTTCCCCTTCTCCTACACACTACTCTTTCCCCTTCTACTCTTCAGTCTGTTCTCGTTTCTTTCTTTCTGTCTTCTTCATTCTCCTCTTCTTCTTCAAAAAATCAGAACCCAAAAACATTTCAGCAAAATAAACAAAACCCAGAAAAAAAAAAATGAGACTTCTTCTTCTTCTGTTTCTCATTCTCCATCTTCAAATCTGCACTTCTTTTGCTCGTGTAATGTCTGAATACCAAGCTCTTCTTTCTGTAAAAGCCGCCATTGATGACCCTCAATCAGCTCTTGTTTCATGGAACTCAAGTAACTCACTTTGCTCGTGGTCTGGCGTTACCTGTGACCCTTCTGGTCGTCACGTGACCTCTCTTGACCTTTCTAGTCTTAATCTTTCTGGTATTCTCTCCTCTGATATCGCTCATCTTCGTTACCTTCAAAACCTTACTCTCGCTGCTAACCAGCTTTCTGGCCCCATCCCGCCTCAGCTTTCCGCCATTCCTGGCCTTCGCTCCCTTAATCTTTCTAACAATGTTTTTAATGGAACTTTCCCTTCTCAACTCTCTCAGCTCAAAAATCTGCAAGTTCTTGACTTGTATAACAACAATATGACCGATGTATTGCCGTTGGCTGTCACCGACATGCCCAATCTCCGTCACCTGCATCTGGGTGGGAATTTTTTCTCTGGAAAAATCCCACCGGAGTATGGGAAGTGGGAGTTTCTAGAATACTTAGCAATCTCCGGCAACGAATTGGTCGGTCCTATTCCACCGGAGATTGGTAACTTAACCAGGTTGCAGCAACTCTACATTGGATACTATAATAGCTATGAAGGCGGTTTACCGCCCGAGATCGGAAACTTATCCGATTTAGTCCGGTTTGATGCTGCAAATTGCATGTTATCGGGAGAGATACCAAAGGAGATAGGAAAGTTACAGAAGCTAGACACTCTATTTCTTCAGGTGAATGGTCTTTCTGGGTCTTTAACAGAAGAGCTTGGCAACTTGAAAAGCTTAAAATCCATGGATTTGTCCAACAATATGCTTACCGGAGAGATTCCGAGTTCGTTCTCCGAGTTGAAGAACTTAACGCTGTTGAATCTTTTCCGTAACAAACTCTATGGAGCGATTCCGGAGTTCATCGGTGATTTACCCAAGCTGGAAGTGTTGCAGTTATGGGAAAATAACTTCACAGGAAGTATTCCACAAGGGTTGGGCAAAAATGGGAATCTTGTCCTTCTAGATCTCTCTTCAAACAAACTCACCGGAAATCTTCCGCCGAATATGTGTCTCGGTAACCGGTTACAAACTTTGATTACACTTAGTAATTTCTTGTTTGGGCCGATTCCTGAATCCCTTGGAAAATGCGAGTCATTGAGTCGGATTCGAATGGGAGAGAATTTTCTAAACGGGTCGATTCCAAAGGGGCTTTTTGGGTTACCAAAATTGAGTCAAGTAGAGTTACAAGATAATCTTTTAACTGGAGAGTTTCCAGTTACTGACACTATAGCAATGAATCTTGGCCAAATCAGTCTTTCTAACAATAGGCTTTCTGGGTCTTTGCCTCCTAGTATTGGGAACTTCTCTGGTGTTCAAAAGTTGCTTCTTGATGGGAATAAATTCTCTGGGGCTATCCCACCTCAAATTGGAAGATTACAACAACTCTCAAAGATGGACTTTAGCTCTAACAAGTTTTCAGGCCCAATTACACCTGAAATTAGCCAATGTAAGCTATTAACATTTGTTGACCTCAGTAGAAATGAGCTGTCAGGTGCAATTCCAACTGAGATTACAGGTATGAGAATATTGAACTACCTTAATTTGTCAAGAAATCATCTAATTGGCAGTATTCCTTCATCAATAGCAACTATGCAGAGCTTAACTTCTGTTGATTTTTCTTATAACAATCTTACTGGTTTGGTTCCTGGTACTGGTCAATTTAGTTATTTTAATTACACTTCGTTTTTGGGTAATCCTGATCTTTGTGGTCCTTATTTGGGTCCTTGCAAAGATGGGGATGGAAATGGAACCCACCAAGCACATGTTAAAGGGCCACTCTCTGCTTCTTTGAAGCTCTTGCTTGTCATTGGCTTGCTTGTTTGCTCAATTGCATTTGCAGTTGCAGCAATAATTAAAGCAAGATCATTGAAGAAGGCTAGTGAGTCTCGCGCATGGAAATTGACTGCATTCCAGCGCTTAGATTTTACGGTTGATGATGTTCTGGACTGCTTGAAAGAAGATAATATAATTGGAAAAGGAGGTGCAGGAATTGTTTATAAGGGATCTATGCCAAACGGTGATCATGTTGCTGTTAAGAGGTTACCAGCAATGAGCAGAGGGTCATCTCATGATCATGGATTCAATGCTGAGATACAAACTTTAGGAAGGATTAGACATAGACACATCGTTAGATTATTGGGGTTTTGCTCGAATCATGAGACTAATCTTCTGGTGTATGAGTACATGCCTAATGGGAGCTTAGGTGAGGTTCTTCATGGCAAGAAAGGAGGTCATTTGCATTGGGATACCAGGTATAAGATTGCTGTTGAAGCTGCAAAAGGCCTTTGCTATCTTCATCATGATTGTTCACCACTGATTGTTCATCGCGATGTGAAATCGAACAATATCCTTCTTGATTCCAATTTTGAAGCTCATGTTGCTGATTTTGGTCTTGCTAAGTTCTTGCAAGACTCAGGCACCTCAGAATGTATGTCTGCAATTGCTGGTTCTTATGGATATATAGCTCCAGGTATGATCGATTGGTTTTGGGGATTTATTTTCGTTTTTGTTTGTACTTTGTTTTTTTCTGTCTTAGGTGTTCTCATATCATTTCTTTTACAAAGTTCTATTATGTCATGATAATATTTGAATTTCCTAGATTAAAAAATTTGACACCATGATCATTTGTGTACAGATCTTACTGATGTCAATTTCAAAATTTCACTGTACTTTGGCCTATTTCAACTTTTGGGATCTATAAGCATGACGTGTGCTATTCAATCTTAATCAGTCCTTGGAAGTGGTTGGTTTTATCACAAGTCAGTCTAGGCTGTCGAGAAGTTCTTCACATTAAAAATTAAGTTTTAGTCATCTTAAAGTACAAAAATTGAATGATGTTTTTTCTTTGCTATTAAACCCATTGTCTTGTCTACTATGATGAAACCCTGTTCATGAATTAAGGTACGGCTTATAGGATATAAAACCAAATTATTATGATTTGGGCTTTTGATTAATCAATTGAACGATCCTAATTTTTGCAGAGTATGCGTATACGCTCAAGGTTGATGAGAAGAGTGATGTATACAGCTTCGGTGTTGTTCTGTTAGAACTTGTTACTGGTAGAAAACCGGTTGGGGAATTTGGTGATGGAGTGGACATAGTTCAATGGGTTCGAAAAATGACCGACTCGAACAAGGAAGGAGTTCTCAAAGTCCTAGACCCAAGACTCCCTTCAGTTCCACTTCATGAGGTAATGCATGTGTTCTATGTTGCAATGCTGTGTGTTGAAGAACAGGCGATAGAGCGCCCAACAATGCGAGAAGTAGTGCAGATTTTAACAGAGCTTCCTAAGCCACCAAACTCAAAACAGGGAGACTTAACAGTTACAGAATCCTCACCACAATCAGCTGCTACACTAGACTCTCCAAATGCAGCAACTACTAGAGATCAAAAAGATCATCAATCGCCTCAATCACCACCTGACCTTCTCAGCATTTAAAAGCCTTTTTGAAAGGGAAAGAAGGGGGATTGTTTGTTCTCTTAAATTCCAGGAATTGTGTTAGTTTCAATCTTGTGATATTTTATTTTCTTTCTTTCTTTTTTTTAATCTTTTGGGAAGGTTTGCTCTAACTTATTGGTATTAAGTTTGCAAGTTTTTTTGTGTATAGTAGGAGGAAAATTAAGGGTGGGAGAAATTAAGGAAGGGTTTGTTTATTTTCTTATAAAAATCTTGTCTTCAAAGTTCTCCATAACATCAAGTTCTAGCGGCACTATACTAATGCCAGCAATTGACCTCTCTGTGCATGCTAATAGCAGAAACTGTTCACCACTATTTTGTTTTAGCTCTGCGTAAAGTTTAAGGGAAAGAGAAGAAAGAGAGAGTCACGGTTCTTTAATTAGTTGGTTATTTTCTGAGCTGTAAGAGGGAAAGACTGAAAGAGACAGAAATTTGTTAGGTATAAAGAGAAAAAAATTTGGTTGTGGTTTATGAATACTTTTATTATATATAAAAGAGTGGATATGCACAATGGGCAATGGCGTGACCTTTCAATTGCCAAGATTGGTGGGGCTTTCTCTGGCTACTGCTGCTAGAGAGAGTGAAAGCTCCTTACCCCTGCCAATTTCCAGGTCTCTTTCTGTGAAATTAAATTGAACTAAGCTACATGAGTGCTCCTTTCCCTTTAAAAGAAGCACAAGTACCTTTGTTTTTATTTTCTCATTCAAGTCTTTTTTTTTTTTTTTGTGAATATACAAGTATAATAAGCACTCAGTTTCGGTTTGGTTTGAAAAAAGAACGTAATTCAGTTTTTATTTTTATCAATATAGTTCAGTTTGGAATCGAACCGACTGATTGGACGTCTCGGGTTACCATGGCGATTTGGTGGTGGTGGGTTCCATTTTTTGGTGTCTATGATCTGGAAGCAAATGAAGGACCTCCCCTATGTGAGGTTTTTGCCATATGCAATGCAAGTGACTCATGCAATGCAAAACTTGTTGTAGAGTTAGTAAGATTGTCCTTGAGGTTGTTGAATTTGGGAATCACCTAACTAAAGATTCTATTATATTTCAATAATTGCCTCCCTTAAAAAAAAAAAATGAAAACGACCAAAATACCCGCATCAAAAGTTCAAAAGTATCAATTCCATAGTTCTATTTTTTATAATGTTTCTAATTTAATTCATGTAATGTAACTTTTTATTTTTTATGAAAAATTATTTAAATAACTAATAATTAAATACTATTAAAACAGATAATAGCTACCAAAATAATTAATTTTACGTAACAAATATTTTAAGTTAGTAGAATCGTACATGTACCCAAGAATATATTCACATTTCAGTTCAATTATTAATTAGACCAAATTGTCCTTAATTGAAGGGTAAAGTCAAGGAGCAAGGGCACTTGCCCATATAAAAGGCTACCTTTACAGAAAGATTACCTTAGAAAGACAAAAGCCCACGTCTTGTTTGATAGTGTTTGTTGTATTTTCTTGCGTTGGAACTATTAGGTAAGGTAAGGTAAGGATGGGAAATAGGATATACTTTGTATGGCTGAGATGCCATGTGTTTTAGTGACGTGGCATGTCCCATCTCTATATATGTATAATGCAACGTAATAATATGGTAAAGATTCAGGTGGCATTGTATTTTGCCTTTGAGAAAGAAAGTATTTGATTGATGGGTTCTGTTGATTCTTCACCTAACATTAATTTGTGTTCTTGCTGATGTGCTGATGGACATTTTGATTTTGATAGGACCAAACTTTAATGTTTTTTTTTTTTAGTCGCTGCTCAATTTGACAATGATTTTAAATCTTCCCTTGTAGTAATACATTATACATAAGATAAGACTATTTCAATGGAGTATTTTGATCAATTTATTTTGTTTGAACAATTTTATTATATTAAAATTAAAAAAGTCGAAATTAAATTATGCATTAGGAGAGCTACTGTTTTATGATCCTATTAATTCAGATAATTAAGAATTTGTTTATATTATATAATTAAGCTATATTAATCGAACATAAAAAACAAATAAGAAGAGCTGAAATGTTCTTATGACGAACGTGCTCCAATGAGTCTTTATTATTGTTATTTTAATTAATTCTTGTACATAATAATAGCATTTTAATAAAATAAATAAATACTACTCCTATTTATTACTTTTTGCAGTCACGTGAAAAATTAGAAAGACAGACAGAGAACAGGAAGCTCTGCAATGGCCTCTTTGTCTATATGCACCATTTTAATTTTTTTTTTTCTTTTAAAAAGGACGAGTATAAATATCTTTTTAAATACTTTAATTTGTAAAGAAATACATAGATAAATAAAATTTAATTTCTACAAAACCGACAACCTTTCATTCCTTTTGTTTTTTATTTTCCCTTTTTAGGGCAGACCTTTTATTCTACTGTTTTCGATTATGCATAAAATCTGGCAAATCAATTTGTTTTCGAAATCAAAAATATCTCAAATTTAAATTTCAATCAAAGTTAAATTAACAAAAAAGAAATTATTACTTAATCATAATAATTATTATAATATTGGTGAAATCACTTTCATTTTCGATTGTTGATATGAATCAACATGTCTTCTTTTTTCCTTTTTGTGACATTTCCTTTATTTTGTTTTGATGCAGAAATAGCCATCAAACTTTTGGTGTCCAATTAGGTTTATATCTTCTTATTGTGGACTAAGAAGTCAATTATTTATGTAGCTTAAATAGGTGACAAATTAAGTAATCAAAACCTAATTCTCACCTAACCCATACACAAACTTCAAAAAGTAAGAAAATAAAATATTACAATCTTGATATATGGGTTATTTGTTTAATGCTGAATTTAAATTAACCGTTTATTGAATTGAATGATCAAAAATTAATATAAGAATTGATTGTTGAATGATTAAGAAGTAATATACAACGATACTATATAGTTCTAAGAGGCATTTTACTTTTTCAACTGATAAATTATATAATTTATTGAACAAGTTGTAAATCAAACTTTTGCATTTAGAAAAAGTTTAGTTTATAAATTTTAATAAATAATTTATTAGTTAAGATCAGATAAATTATCTTATCATTTGTTCTAAAAACAGAACAAATAATTCGTTAAGGATCTTTTGTTTGGATTGAAATCTAAATGTCGTATCGAAAATTATTGTTTTATTAAGTTGAATGATTAAGAAATAGTATTAAAAGCTAATTGTTGAATAATTAAGAAGTGACATATATTTCCAATCTATGAGATAAATTTATTTTTTTCATTTAATAAGTTACATAGCTTATTGAATCAAATCTAAAAATAATTTTTTTTTTATTCAGCAATAAACAATTTATTGATTCAATTTAGGGAAATAAACTTTATTCTTATTATTTGAATGAATAAATTTGGAGTTTTAATAAGCTATAATTAAACTAAAACTAAAACTTCTTATTATATTCAAAGAAAGAAAGAAAAGAGGGTGATTGATGTTTTTAGGTTAGAGCTAGTCAAAGAAATGACTAGTCCTTGATAGTTGATACACTAAAAATTAGAAAATAGTACATTCGATTATTGTTCAATCATTCATAGAGAATAGGAGAAGTAAGATTCTATTCCATGGTATGAAACCCTTTAAAACACCAAATGTAAAGGACAAAATTAATATTAATTGAATAAAAGGAAATCAATAATGTGATTTATTTGTATAAAAAACAACAAAAAAAAAGTATATTTCTTTTCTTTATTAAATAATGAATGTTTGAATGCTATGTATGTATATTTGATTTGAGCAATTTTCCTAAAGGAGCAGAAAATTTTGAAATAAGGAGAGGAGATAGAAAAAGGCTTGGAAAATGACAAACAACTTTTAAAAAGAAAATGCAACAAACATAATAGAAAGACTAAAATAGTTGTTCTTTTCTCTAACCAAATCAACCTATCTTTTTGTTACAACCATTACATAATATCTACAAATAAACATAATTTTTCTTTTCCCATCTAGTTTGAATCTGTCCACTATATTTATTTACTTGCTTTTTAAATTTTAATATCTCTTTTTCTTTTTTAATTCTTCAATATATTTTTAAAAAAATTAAAATATTGGTCATATGTTTTTTTCATAATATTATTTTATCATAAAATTAACAATCACTATATATAGACTTTTCAATTCATGATATATAATTTTGTAAAAAATATGAGTTTGAGACTTAACTTAATTGGGCATACTCTAAATCTTTTTAATTATTTTAGTTAATTATATATATATATATATATATATATATTTTACTTTTACACATTAACTTGGTTTGTTTTTACATTTTGTTTTTTTTTTATTAATTTTGCTGTAAATGCTAATTATTTTTTTTTTTTGCCAAATAAATAACAATCATAGACTTATGCTTGATATTTTAAATTTATTATTTTAATAAAATCTTTATTTTTATTTATTCTGTCACAATTGGCCCTTTGCCCTTGTTTCCTGTTTGCAAGAATCATGGTCCCATACCCCTCTCTCCTTTCACTGTCTATCCCAACTAAAAAGATGTAGCATTCATCATAAAATACTTAGCAAAGAATCCACTTGCTTATTAGCTTATACGAACCTTAGCACTATCAATAATACTTGGTCTTCATCAATTTTTTGCTTTTTATATGAGAAAAAAAATATATTTCAAATGGGAAATTTTTTTTTCATCCATATAGTCACAATGTAATGGCTTCATAGATCAAGAGTATCACCTCATTTATCTGAAGCAATAATCAGGCCAGTGGCAGAATGATCAAATGCTTATATGGTGGTATGATATCATGAATTTCAATTTTGAAAGATTGATAATCTTAATTTCTTTATTTAGTATTTTTTTTAATTTATGGATATAAACTATGAAATATAATTAATAGGGAGATGCATAATAAAGGACATTTAGTTTGAAAAAAAATTTAAGATTTATGATATGAGAATATTTAGAGGGTCTATGCTAATGTGAATTGCTTTTATTTAATTGTCACATTTGATAAATGGAAATATTTTTTAAAAATGCTTTTTGATGCAAATGTCTATTTATAAGATGATCCAGAAAAGAAAAGAAGAAAAAGGATATAAGATGATCTGAAAATAATGCATTAGAGAGATTTTTAAAATGCTAACGTATATAAATAGATATATTATAAAAAAATAAAAAAAATAAATTTGAATTGAAATTAAAATTTGGACTTTGGACGGAAAATTTGGTGTGCAATAAAAGCAGGTTGAATTGAGAGGGAAAATGATAGGTTTGGGGAAGTGCACAATCTATTATTGTTTACGTGGCATCCCACATGTCACTCTTCCATTTTATATCCTATATTATAAATTTATAATATTATATAATTCAGGAGGTGCTCTAATCAAATCCTGAAAAATTAAATTTCGTAGTTTAAGGCAAAATGATTCTCCTAATACTATTGTTTGTCAAAATTTAAAAGTTCTTAACAGAAAAAGAAAAAAAAAATTACAACTTTGACTGAGGTTTGGTAGAGTGTCAAATTTTGTATACACAAAGCTGTATCACTCACCTTCCACCTTCATGTCTTTGACTGCTTTGTAACTTTTGGAAAGTGGTTTCCATGAAAACTTCCAGATTCTGAAATTCTAGGTTATGAAAGATCTTCAGGAAAACATGTGCATGACATTGTCAGTTCAATTAAGAAGATCATTGCGGAAACAACGTTAACATGCATTTCCACTGTTTATGAGGTATAAATACTCAATACGAAACAACTTATTTAGACCCGTCTATAGCCCGTTTTATAGACCAAGCTAATGAAATTAAAAATTATTCCATATGCAGCTGAGTGTGGTTTTTAATTTCAATTTGTATCAATAAAATCAAGCAGTTATTGTATTATTCCCCAGTCTCAAAATATAAGTCGCTTAAGGTTTTTGCACGAGAAGTAAAGAAACAAATAATTCTCCTAGGTTATAACAAAATCAAGAGTAATTTGACCAAATTATCCTTTATAATTACTTGTGAAAATATTTATTGTATCTAATGTAAATAAAGGTAATATAGGAAAAACATCATTTATTACTCTTTAAAATATTCGAAACGACTTATATTTTAGGACAAAATAATTATCAAAAAAACACAATTATAAAAAGGAAAAAAAAGGAAAAAAAGTGGCAAGACTTTTACATCTTGTAATGAAAATTTGAGCATAGGATTCCAAGGTCTATATTATGCTTCTAATTTATTAAAATTTTTTTTCACACTGTTTAGTTACTTGCATATAGTGCATAAATGTCTCCTATGGATTCAACATCATTTAGAATTATCCAACAACTCCCAATACTATTGTTATCTTGGAATGTAAAATATTAAATATACTAATAAATATAATATCTCAATTGGAATTTATACAAATAATATTATGGACCCATGAAAATACTATGACCAATAATGTGTATGTCCTTTTCCCCTAAAAGGTGAGCTTATATTATAATTATATGTACAAAGCATTGCCAATGAAAGAAAAAAAAAAAGACTAAAAGACACAAGATAAACATCTCCACACATTGTAGGTATGCAAAGGCTTTAACATTTTCTATAGAAACACAGTTAGTGGGTCCAAAAATTTTTTGCATATGTGACCCACTTTAGGGTTAGGTGGTAACATCACCAAGAAACTATTCCTTACATATATAATTTTCATTAATGCCCATTGTAATAGCTAGTGCTATAGATATATAGGACTTTCTAAGTGATTAAAGCAAGATTAATACAATCTTTGCAGAGCAATAAGGCGACATTTTAGGTGATATTGGAAAAGCAAAAGGAGAGACATGACAATATAGCTTTAATGTTCCTAACTTTTGAAAATTTAACACCAAGAAATGGCAGGACATAGGAGTGGAATTTTCTTCTTTTTTGTTTTTTTTGTTTATTTTTTAAAAAAGAAAGCTGTAAAGGGAATGAAAAGATTGGACTTTGGCCTAATATCGTCTAATAAATTTTAACATAAAGTAGAACATGTGCAATGAGGAGAAGAATGTAGGGACATGAGATATAATCAACACGGCCTCCAACATCATATCTCATTAACCCAAGTCCACTCCACTACTTGATGTTTTTTTTTTATAATAATATACACTTTTTATGTACCTTTTGGTTGAAAAAATTGGGGAAAAAGAAATAATATATAATACTGTGATTGTAAGCTGAGAAAGAGCATTGGGCTTGTTTTGTGGGGTCTTTAAGATAAGGAAATGGAAGGATTAGTTATAAAAAAAGAAAGGCAGCTTCTTCTTTAATCATGTCTAATGTTTCACAGGCTTATCATCTTCACTATTGTTAAAGGGAGATGAGTGTATTCTACATTGGCCTGTCAATTCCAAGTCAAAGATTTTTCAAATACTTGTTGTAAAGTACATGTTAATCAATTATATTTCATTATTTCATATTTTCTCCTGCCAAGAAAAAACTAAACTAGTGCATTTATTTTCTTTTTCTCATGCACACATGCAACTAAAGCATGAACAATGATGCTTCTATTACAATCATTGATAGAAATTGAAAATGAGACATTATAGCCCATAATAAGATTAGATCAATTTGTAAGAGTTTGGTCCTATCTTGTTGATTAGGATTTGAATTCTAAAATCAAACTATAGAAGGGCAATTTTTTTTTTTAATAATATAAATTCCTCAATTGTTAAAAACATTCTTCTAAAAAGTTTTTTTAATCTCTTTATTTTACTTCGGGTATGCAAAAATTTCAAAACTTTTCTATAATTAGTTGCATCTTTTAAGTTTGATGTCTAAGTTTTATGATTGGACATAAGTTTTTAATTTTATTTACTTGGTTTTGTTCACTTTCTTAGATATCCAGAGTTTGTTGACTCATTATTGAAATTGTTCTCTTCATCATAGTTTTTGTGAAGCTAATTGTTCATTTTGCGATGTTGGATCATTCTATTCCCTTCTCGTTGTTCGTTTGAAATTCTAATCCAGCTTCTTTGTCCTTAATTCTTTTAGCTGATACTCGTCGTATCAACTTCTTGAGTAGGTTTTCTTTCTTTGTTCTCTTCTTATGGATCTAAAGACCTTTGGTCTTTTAGACAGGAAATGGGCTAAAAATTGGCTTCAACATAGAAAACTTGAATTGATCCAGACAGACCCACATGCCTGTTAAAAGCTTTGGAGTTCTAATTAAAGTTGGCTCAATTTTGGACTAGATAAGACCAGAATGTTTCTTTCCCGTCTTTCCAAGCATAGAATCTCTAGCCAAAGGCCGAAGCCATCTTTGAAATGAGAATGTTCCTGTGCACTGAAAAGTAGAAAATATCTAATAATTTTCACAATCTCAGAGGCTTGAACCAAAGTCAGGTAACTGGCAAAGAAAGAACTAGAAAGCTACTTTAGTGGAAAAGCAGCATAAAAACTGCGTTCAAGTCAAATGAGGTAGAGTGCAACCAGCAAATCCAGCTTTCTTGGATTCCCATGGCACTGTCTTTGAAACTTCATATCTGTCTTACACACTCTTTCGTCTCTTGTTTCTATGATCATCTTTAAACAATGCACTCCTATAAAGATGATGGTCGCCCGCTGCAATTAATACCAGTTCCCAAGATAGAAAGATTCCCATTTAGAACTCAAGCAACACTACCAGATAAAAGCAATTAGTATGAAATCCATATTTCTTGAGTACAGAGTTGGTGAGATTATCTTGGAAACAAAAATTATGAAGAGAAGAGACGAGAATAGTTCCTAGCTTTGAAGTGCTTCTGTATTTATTACATAATTATCACCAAAGCCCTGTTGAAGAAAGCCCCATCACCATATTCTTACAATTGTTTGCTTGCCTTTTATGGACAGCTAAAACGAGATGACGCTACTTATTTCAAGGAACCCAGATATCGAGGAAATGCATCAAAGGAATAAAACAGGGACAGAAAATTAGAAATGAACCCTTGTTATTAGCCATGACTCATTTCCTGACAAATGAAATTCCCTTATGAATGCTTGCTGCTAACTCTTTCTTTGCTTTCTCCAAGCCGCTCCTGTTATTAATAAACAGATAAAATGAAATTTGTATCCAGATAACAGTTATTTTCAATCAAAAGAATTCTAAAAATTTGCAGACCTTTCATAGTCATTGAGGGGGCCAAGCGGATAGATTTCTTCAACACCAGTACGGCCAAGCCGTAACTTGGAAGCAAAGAAAGGAAGTTCAGTTACCTATATAAGGCTACACGTCAGAATACAACTCACACCTATAGGAGCAAAATAAATAAATATGAAAATGATTTTGCACCAATAGAACTGAACCCACCTGAGAAGCCACAAATGCACACTGGATGACACCAGCATCCCCCCTCATGCCGCGAAGACATGCGTCTGCAAATTTAACAGCAGCATATGCCTACAATTTTCATGTATATTTCTTCTTAGTCATATGGCATTACTTAACAATTTAAGTAAAAATAACAGAGAGATAATTCAGAGATTGGGGCTCTTGACTAACCATAGATAATGTTGCAGAACCAGATCCAGCTTTGGCCTGAAAATTGTATCAGAATGCTCACTCAAATAAATGCCAATGGATTAAAATGACGGGTATTGAAGAATGCCATCAACAAAGAGATAAAACGCAATACATAAATAGCAGAATTTAAGCTAATAGCTGCACTAATATGCTTATCAAATTTTCCTAGTATATTTTTGCACTGGCAGTTGGGTAGTAAAGTGATTAACTCACTCCTCAATAAAATGAAAATATTAAAATTCTAAATCAAATTAGCCAATTGATAGCACTACATATTACAAATATGTGCATTATTAAAGACGAACGATTTGCGAATAGGTGCAGAGAATCAATCTACTAACTAGAGTGAAAGAGTAAAATTTGCAAAAACTATCTCACTCCCTGAAACTGGTCAGAATATGCGTGGCAAAATGGTCAAATCTATAATTTCCAATATGAACCAGTCCACTGTTGCTTCCCGCATGTGAAATCTCCTCTTCATCATCTTCTTCTCCTTCTTCTCTAACTTTCTCCCACTTTTTTTCAAAAGAAAAAAGGAAGAATAAAAAAGAAAATTTTCCTTGTGTCCATGGTGTTATAAAATGAACCGGGCCTCACTCACTCCCCAAAAGCTAGCTCAAGAGGAGGAGGATTGCCCAAGTCTTCTATTTTGAATAAATGCCCCATTCATTGCATTGAATCAGAACAAAAAGAGCAGCTGTGCTGTCTTGTTAGGACTTCTTAATTGTAATTGGGTTTGAATAGTTGGACTTCTAAATGTCAAATGTTGAATTCTGATTGTGTTTGTAATTGGATCCGAGTTATGAGCCCAAAGTAGAAATATTAAGCTGAAGTAGTGAATATTCAGATCATTTTGACAATCAATAACATCTTCTCATATTTTCTCTCTCGTCTCTCTAGATTCTTCTTTTTGTAACCATCTTTCTCTCTTCACCCCTTCGCTCTCTGCTTCCTATCTGTTTCTCACTAATCAAACATCTTAGGGTTGCATCTCTTCAAATTCCTAACACGTCTTTTATGCACCCATGGAAAGTTTTACAAATATCTAGTGCTTCAAATCATTGTCCAAACATCCCATTCGAAGACCACCACATGGCAATATCAAATTTCAGGTATCTTGAACCCATTTAATGAAGTTATACACATATACATTGGCCATTTCTGACTACAGCATAAATCTAGTCAAGTGTGTATACATATCTGGCTGTAGAGGGGATACATTTATAAAGAAATAAAAGAATATCTGCTAAATGGCTCCAACAAAAATATAAGCTCACTTGCTTAATTTTCCTAATCCTAGAATGCCTAAAAGAAGAAAAGAGATTATGAATAGGTCCACTCCAAGATGGGCTTGGTTCACAATCAGACCTCAGGCTATGCCTATAGAGCAATTATATAAAACGCATCAGTTAAGTAACCTAACTTAGAAATAGAAGCATTGAATTGGTGTATACAACTCAAAAAAATGTCCAACCTTAAAAACCTAAAACCATAAAGTTACAGTAAATTTCTCCCTTTAAAGCTCTGTCCACCTTAGAAGAAGGGTAAATACAAAACAAAGCAACAGTCTGAGACTTTTGTCATCCCATGACTGAAATTAAAACCAAAAGCACTAAAACTCGCACGAAAATAAGTGGTTAATTAAAACCATCCATCACCTAAAAGTGTTGATAGAGTTGGTGTTGATAGAGTTGCTTCAGGAATTAATAAGTGCAACATAAATGCCAAATTTCTCCACATTTTTAATGATAACCAAAGCTCCAAAGAAAATGCATATGGCAATATTCATGTGCTCCATTCCTTTTCCTGCTCTAATGCAAGAATATGGTAATTACAAACAGCTTTACAGTGTAACAAAATTGCTGTTAAAAATTGTTTTCAGTGCCTAAAATAGAATAAAGCCATGTTTTATCCTATAACACCACGTTTGATTGAGTATATGAATTGGACATTAGCAATTTGCAAGTTGACCCATGCTAAGAAATATAATTATATGGCTATCAATTAGGGGCATCCCTAACAAATCCATCATCTTCTCTTTGTCTCTACACTCTGTGTAAATGACACAACTAAGAAATGCCAAAACCAAGATACTGGGCACCTAAGAGAATGAAAGAAAAACATTGATCACTTTTCCAAGTTGAATATGAGCAAGTATTATTTAGCTTAAAACTTTTTCAACCAACCAGATAAAATGAATTGAATGCTTGCCCCTAGAATCAGATATCATGTTAGTTTAGCCTACAAGCAGAAAATTTTGCAACAAAGTTTATGAAATTTTCTTTTACCTCTACAACTTCTGTTCCGCCATTTTGAATACGATCTGTCAAGTAGTCAATTTCTTTTTGGGTGAATGAGCTTGGAGGTTTAACCTGCAAAATAAAGAAAGGTAGTTAATTTTAGAAAAAAGTTGCAACAAAGTTTTTTTTTTTTTTTTCTTTGAATATATATATATATATATATATATATATATATATATATATATATATATAAATTTGTCCTAAACCTGTGATAGAAGAGGTAAAATAGTAACCCCTGCATGACCCCCAACAACTGGCACATCGACTTCTCTAGGATCAAGGCCCAAAACTTCTGCCTGTGGTTTAAACAAAACACAGAAGAAAAAAAACCTACATTAAATCCGGAAATAGAAGTGGATGACGGCATATATCCCACTCAAGAATAAGAAGCAAATATAATTAGACAGAATAAGGAAGACCAGCAAACAAGCTATTCCAAATCATATCTAGGTTGACAATAGTCTGCAAGCAGCTTACGAAATTCAACTGTCTGATACTTGCATCAGCATCATTAATCTCACATTAAATTTTCACAAACTTTGCCCTAATGATTCACATACCCTGAAATGTCTTCCTTCCAGAAGAGAAATTCTTCGCACCCCATTTATTGCAAAGCAAGTTATTACAAAATTCTGAAGATTGCTTCAGTTGATGACAAAAATAGACAAAAACCTTCGCTTGCTTTAACAATATACAGAAAATGCATGAAACAAATTCCACCATATTCTTTCTTTCAATTCCCAATAGGACGATCTTATCCTTCTCTTCCTAACAGTTGCTATTGAAGCATGATCAACCCAAAATAAATGACAAGTGAAGAGGAAAATGTGTTGGAACTCCGTATTTTAACAGTAGATATGGTCAGCCATTAGTGCCTTGTTATCAGTAACGAAAACAAATATATAAACTTTCCATGCATAGAAGATGAACCAATGGCAACAGTGATAGTTCTTACCACAAAAGTATTCGCTCTGACAACATCAAGCATTGTGACACCTAAAAGTCGCTTTGGATCAAAGGTGCCAGCTTTCTTAAAAACTTCTGCTGCAATTGGAACCGTGGAGTTAACAGGATTACTGATAATGTTGACAATAGCTTGTGGACAGCACTTAGCAATTCCTTCACAAAGGGTCTTAACTATTCCAGCATTGATGTTAAATAGATCATCTCTTGTCATTCCTGGTTTCCTTGGAACGCCAGCAGGAATGATCACAAGATCCATCCCTATAAGAGCATCCTCCAGTTGCTGCTGGCCCAAGAAACCACGTACCTGAAATTTGGGGGATGTCATCAGTTCCACTGGACATTTAGAGAATTCATTGATCAATTTCAAAGATTCACTATACTTTGATTTGATTGAGGTTTGTAAGCTAATTCCAGTTTGTATTAAAATTCATTTTCTCCCCTCACTGACATAGGTACTCAACCAAACCACAAAACTTCAGAAGTCAGCAGTCTGCATTAATTAAAAATGACTGAGATAATATATATATATATATATATATATATATATATATATATATATATATATATAAAAGAATA
The DNA here is from genome assembly GCF_041381405.1 of Jatropha curcas. Taxonomy (NCBI): domain Eukaryota; kingdom Viridiplantae; phylum Streptophyta; class Magnoliopsida; order Malpighiales; family Euphorbiaceae; genus Jatropha; species Jatropha curcas. The sequence goes on from NC_143153.1 coordinate 29,282,891, forward strand.
AAGAGACACAGAGAGAGTTCCATCGCATATCAGCATGCAGTAATTCTGCCTCACAGAACATGAGAATAACATCATAAATCTACCAAGATATGAAATCAAGTGCAGTAACAGATGAGATTAAGTATTAAATGAGGAATTTGTCCCAAAAGACTCATGCTATGCGGTTACGCAATCAAGGGATACTTGGTAAATCCATTTACAAATCACACTATGCAGTGATTTATGTTACTGAATCTTATCCTTGATGACATCTAACAGTTCATCCATTCCTAATATTAGTCATTTGCAAGTAACACAATCTAATGTCAAAATGGACCATACCCTCATCAGTACAAGGTCCTCGACTCCCTGGCATATACTCCTGTGTTTTTGTCTGGGGCCAAAATTGAGAAGCATCACAATGCTCAAGTTTGGTTCATTCTAATTCGAGCTTGCCATCAAAGCTCGAAAACCTGCTTGAGTTTCGTGTATTAACTAGCTTATCAATTGAGTGAAGATAATTGATTTTGACATATTTTTATCTAACCATTAAGTTGTTGGCTTAATAGTGCATATTAATAGCCATTTTATGAATTAAAAATATTTAACGTCCAATTTATGTTTGTTTTACAATCGAATGTCATGAAATTTTAAATGAGAACAGTATTTTGCGCCAACAATGAATCATGCCAAAATATCTTTTAATTTTCCAAGCTTATATATTGTCAAGATTGTTCATTAAATAATGGAGCTTAAATTTAAGTTTGAACTTTGATTTGCTTAGTCAACAAATGAGCCCAAATGAGCATTTTAACAGGTTAAACTCAAGCAAAAATGAAGTAACTTCGATTGTTTCACGGCCCTACCTTTATCTTTTTTGCTCTAATTTAAATCAAAACTCCAATCCAATCAATATACTCAAAGGTTACAAATTCAAAAACCTCCGCAAAAGTTCAATTACAAAATTTATAACCATAACCAATCCAATTCAAGAATTTCAAAACAAAAAGCTCCAACAAAATCAAATTTTTTATTTTGTTTTTTCTTTTGCAAGATTCACACTTACCACAGCACCAGTGTCCATATGGCTAATATCAGCAGTAACACCAGGAGTATTAACCACATCATACAAATGAAGAACCGAAACCAGTGGATTCATCTTCATCAACAATGCTAGAGGCTGCCCTATTCCTCCTGCAGCTCCTAATATAGCTACCTTGAACCCAGCAGACCCTCCTTTCGACCGGCAATTCGCTCGGTTCAGACTGCAACCCTCCTCCATCTTTCTCGTTACAAGGAAAGAACAACACAAATCAAATAAAAAAAATAACAATCAAGAAAAGCAAACAGTCAAATCAAAACAAGCTTAATTAAAAACCTTAATATGGGGAGGATTGAGATGGGATGCGATTCTTGCAATCCGTTGATTGGCTTCTGTAATTGCGGGCTGCATCATTTAACAGTACTCTTCCTCTTCTTCAAGTTGGAGATTTTGGGTTTTGTTCTGATGAAAAAGAAAGAAAGGAGCTCTCTCAACAGGTTGAGCAAAATAAATGACGGACTGTTTGTTCGGAAAAGAGATGGATAGAAAGGAAAATGACAGACTGTTTATTCGGAAAGAAAATATTGGAAAATGTGAAAACTGCAAAACTGATCCTATCATGCAAGAAACAAGGAGTTTTGCGACTTTCGGTGTATCTTCAATTCTGTTGTTTCAATTCTGCGTCATCACGAATAACATCGAGACGTAAATAAATAAGCGGTTTTAATTATTAGCTTCGTATATTTTCATAATTTTTTTATATGGATTATTAGCTCGATCTATATGTCCATCCATACGTTAAATGTATATAAATTTTATGTACGTGTCCTAGTTGATTGTACTTTTAAAATTTGAAAGATAAAGACTTGCATGAATTTATTTATATACTAAATAAATAATTAATAACCATTTACAAAAATTATATTAACTGCGTCTTAAAAAGATAATTTTTTTTTCATGACAATTAATTTTTAAACTACTATATTTTATTAAAATTTATCTTATTTTTAATAACCTTAGTTAATTCATATTTATTATTTCAATATAATAATTACTCATGTGTTATTTAAGATAAATATAATAGGGAAATTATATGAATAAAATTATTTTTTAACTATAATAAATGTAACTTTTTTAATTTGTATGAAAATAGAGAGTGAACTATTTTTTTAGGATAGATGAAATATTATTTTATTTCTTCGATTTTGACATAAACATTCTCATTTTTATCTAATTTTAATTATAAAGATTAATTTTCTAAAATTTAATGGCATGTTTACCTCAAAATCTCAAAGAAAAACTCTAATGTTATAATTAATTATATTTTTAAAATTTAAAAGACCGAATGAAACTTACCTATTTTATATGGATATACTCATACACTGAATAAATAATTGATTTCTATTTTATTATTACTTTTTCAATGAATAGCTTGTGATTGAATTTTAATTATAAAGGTCCAATTAAAAAAAAAAAATCAATTACAAAGTTTAATTTGTTGGAGTAGTGCTTTAGATGAACTTAAAACCTAACAAGCAGTCGGTTTTATAACCCAACGGCCCATTGTTTGTGGCCCAACAAACACGGAACAGTCCTTGTACCGATCCTATAAAACAATCGACTGGGGGTGAGAACCACCTCTGGCCCTCTCTATCCACCTCTAAGTATAATTTTCCTATTCCAAGCACTCAGAAGTATTTACCAAACAACATTTTAGGTCATATGTAATTACGTATATATTTTTGCTTTTTCTATTTAAGTGAAATTGTTTTTATCTAATATCGGCAAACATATTTTTTTACATTCTCCTATGAGTTGAATCAATAGCTTTTGCATGATATTAGTGGAGTTTCATATCTCAAAAATTGTTTTTAGATTGTTATAACATAATTGTAATTGTAATTGATGTTTATAACATAATCAAAATTAGCTTATAGTGTATATTAATCATAAAGTTAATATGAGGTAATTACCAATTGGGCCATTTGTTTTTGGATCAAATTGAATTTGTTATAATTTTAAGTCCAAAATTCATAAAATTACTAAAAATAATGTTAGTTTCACCAATTAAGTAAAGAGTGTTGCCATCCACTTATAAATTAATCATCTATTTATTTAATTACTTCCTCAATTGAAAACGTTGAATGGTTAAAAAAAAACCTAAACTTTCTTTTTAATTTGATATTTTCTTTATAACTAAACATAGTAATGATTTGTCTACATCATGCACACACTAATTAGATAAACCTAATTACTTATATAAACGGAGGATTAAGACTAATTAAATCTGCTTTTCTTAAAGTGAAATTATTAAAAGGGATTTGCCGAAAAGTGTTTCTAGAAAAGGAATGTCACTTTTGATTTATATTATATATACATGATGATATATATGTTATGATGAAGAGAGGGACATTGGGTGGTGTTTATTAGAATAAAGAGAATGATTGACGTTTAAGGCACAATATCCTTTTTCCTACATTGTCAAACAAGGTGGCTGTTTTTCTTGTTAAATTATAATTATATTAATTGAATTTTGCATCAAACAAGTGAATTATTAAAAGAGTAATAATTATTTTACCTCCTAAATTTAATTTGTGATGGGTAATTCCGCAAGCACGTGAATTCGTAATAAATAATAAAAAATGAGTAAGAATATTGTTTATACGAAAATTATTTATCAAATGCCAAATTTATTTTAATATTATCATTTAAACGACAATTAAGAGATTTGTTTCCTTTAAAAAAAAAAAAAGAGCTTTTTTTAAGAATTAATAAAATAAAATAAATATTAAATTAAAATCAATCAATCAAAAAAAATTATAAAAGTAATTCAATGAATAAAAGCTATTAAAAAATTTGATTTCACTTAATTCTATCTAATTAATTTCATTAATTCAATAATCAATTTAATTGTTCAAGGCAAGAAAAATAATCCTAAAATCACTAATAATTTTACTTATTTTAACCCAAATTAATTATCTATCTTTTTTTGAACTATAATTAAATACGAGTTAAATCATTAAGATCTATATATAGTTATTTAAGAAGATCTACCAAAACAGATTATATCCTCTAGAAATGATGAAATATAACAGTTCAATTCAATCAAACTAGAAATAGAGACAACAACTCGAGTAATAATGTACATAATACTAATACACTGACTTTCAAACAAAGCCTGTATTACTAGTAGAAAGATCCCTTAAAGAGGCTTTATAATCATCAATTAAAATGCTAAAATAAGAACAATTTAGTTCAAGACTAACAAAGGGAAAAAGCACTTGGACTGCACAATAGGGGTAGGCCTCTCCTTAACTCACTAAATTGGTGAAAACAACTGTGATCGAGAGAACTCGAACTATAGACCTCCCACTCTTCACATAAGTGAGAAAACTAATCAGAATACTGTCTGATTAGCGATGAGTATTTTTTTTCCTCTATTATAGATTAAAGCTTGCATTTTTATTTGATCTTTCATGTAAGTTTAGGGATAATTCTTTTTTAACATGTCATTTTCTTTAGCCAAAGATTTTGATATGTGAGAAAATAATGTTGCAATTTAAGACAAATGCAGTCACGCGGCTTCCGTTTAGTTGTTTTTATTTCACGTGTGTTTTTTCCCAGTTCAACAAATCTTATCTTTGGCCTGCAATTCCATTTTCCCTAATCGATTGATTAATAAACGCATGGCAAGAAATAGCTAGTATTAAGAATTTTCCCAATTTCTTTTATTTTCTTTTTCCAAAGAAAATAATATAATATTCTTTACAGTTCATAAAATAAATTAATTTCTTTTTTGTGTGCACAAGGACTAGGTAAAGACTATTCTCTTCAAGTAGGAACTTTTATAAATTAATTTTCTCCCAATTGAAAATAAATTATTTTCTTTAAACAAGGCTGCAATACATGTTTCATATCTTCTCTATAATTTTGCCCTTCAAGTTCAACATTTAGGTATAGATTATATAAATATTTAATCATATAATTATAATGTAAACACCTATGATTTGGTGGCACAACATTGTGTATAATTGTTATTATTATTATTAACAATAGAGTGAACAAGCAATTGGTATGATAGTGAATGTTAGATTGTTACGTTGCTCGTATCATAATTATTTATGAACTAATTGTTTACAACCAACACAAAAAATTTGAAACATTAAATTCAATATAGAAACATTGCCGCATCATCAGAATTTAAAAGACAAAGATCCTAATCTATTTAAGAAATTCTCCACAAATTACACATCTGTCCAAATAAAAATAAACCAAATGCAAAAAAAAAAAAAAAAAAAAAAAAAGAAAAGAAAAAATTTGCATCTAATGGAGAGATCATCAACTCTACGTAAGATGGAGAAAAATTATGACAAATATAAATAATATAGATTTGTACAAAACATATATAGATCTATAATTTATTTGATAATAAACATAAAAAAATCAAGAAAAGGAGGGAGGAGCTGTTATAGGAAACAAGAATCGACACCTTGATTCTTGTGTTTTATAGAAGAAAAGAAAAAAAAAATTAATGGAGATGAAGGAGAGAAGAGAAAGCACGAAGGTTTTTTTTTTACCTTATAGACCATCTAATTAACTTTTACACATTATATTAAATTAATTTTTTTGAATCTATTTTAAATGAGCTTATAAGTACAGATTTATAATATATCCCTATATAATTGAACTTTGATAAAATAGAAGGGTGAATTTATATAAAATTGGATAAAATAAGTTTACTCTGAACATTACAAGTTAATAAAATAAATTCATTTGCTGATAAAAAAAAAAATTGTGTGATTGGAAAGGCAAACGTACGCAATATATATAGTGTGAGATAAAAGACCCAAAATTGCATTCAGTATTAATGTCTTTGTAAGTGTCAATTACAATAATTAATATGTGGAATGTGACCATCAAAGAGAGCGCCTCTCTCTCTCTCTCTCTCTCTCTCTGTGTCTTACCAGAAAACGAACCAAAGAGTAAGTTGAAAAGGGCTTTTCACCGGCCATCCAAATACCAACAAAATAACTCTCTCTCTCGCATTGCACAGAAAGAAATGCCCTTATGACTCTTCCTATCCCCTTCGTTTATATGGGACCCTTCTCCTCTCTATTCTGTCTCTCACTCTCTCTCTTTCTTTCAACTCCATCTGATTGAGAAAGGAAAGGAAATGAAATGGAGGGAAAGAAAGAATTTGCTGGTGGGGCTACGCTTAGAGCACAAATCAGAAATTGGCTTAAGAGGACAAGCACTTCTCATCTTTCTCAACCACCCATTTGGGCCATTTTCTTCTTATACAAGATGAAATGAACATTTTGCCCTTCCTTCAAAGGGTTTCATTTCATCCCTTTCTGTAATCAATGGTCTTTTTAGTCATTTTGCATTAGAAGGTTATTCCATTGTGAAGAAGAGCCAGCACTACTACTACTACAATGTAAACTCTCCTTCTTCTCTTTCTTTCTCACTCTCTCTATAACAACAACAAGAACATTCCTTCTTAGGATAAGAAAAAGGCAGACAGGATGGAGCCAGGCAATCGTAGCTATACTTCTGTTCTTAATTTTTTTAGTTTTTCAATATTTCTTTTTAACTATCTCTTTTTGTTTATTTTCATATTTTCTTCTTGAGCTAATACAAAGAATCATTCAAGAAGAACAAAAGAAAAAAAAAAAAAAAAGACTGTTTATCATCTTCCATTTGCTTAGTATCATGGGCAAAGATTCTTAATTAGTATTATTCTCTTTGTACATGAAATTTTTAGTTTTTGGTTTTTATTATTATCTTAATGTTATTTATTATCTTCCCATTTTTGAGTAGCTTGAATTTCATTACCTTTCTATATTTTCAGGTCATAGATCTCTGCTCTATCTTTTTGGAGCTATGTTTTTCTTATCCATATAGTATCTTTTATGATTTCTTGTTATGTTGGTTTACAGTACTACTGGTCTTGAAGGAGCAATCTGTAAGGAGAAGATGATTAATGTCTAACTGGATATATTTGTTTAATTAGGTCAGTTTGATTTGTGATTCTGGTGTTGCACTTTTTTCTTTTCTCTAATTACCTTGTATTATTAATTAACTGGATCTTTAATATAAATAACATATTGGAATTAATTTTAATTTCTCCACAAAAACATAACGATAAACTATGGTTTTTTTTTTCTTATTTCATGTCTGTATTTTTTATTTGTTTCTTTCTACCTCTCTGCAATCTATTTTTCTGCCGGCAAATTCTTTGGTGTATTAATATTTATTCATATATTTAATTATGTTGACATAAACACAAATGCAAGCTCTTGGAACTTAGATTGTCTTTGTTCTTGTCCTAATATTTATTGCCAATGGAAATTAGGTCAAAGCATTAGAAATACAGTAATGTTGAATGGAAATATAAGGGAATTGAGCTTCAATAATGGTGGGAGAGATAAAGGAGGAAAGGAGAGCTTTTGTTGTGTGTTTTTGTTTCTTTTACTTCCTTCTTTTTTTTTTTTTTTTCTTTTTAAATCATTGTCTTCAAAGAATCATTAATTGCAGATACGACATATACATGTAAAGGGTACAACAGAAATAAACCCCCGTGAAGAAAATCTAAACAATCATGATGATGGCTCCATTTCTTTCTTTCTTTCTTTTTTTTAATTATTATTATTCTTTGAGATATAATGGCTTGATCAAGTTGAATGTTGTATATTTCTTATAAGTAATAATAATAATAATCATTATATGTAGAAATATAGACATTCAACATGCTAATTTGCCATGGCTTAATCATGGTGTGTATACAGTCATATTAATTGCCATGGCAGTGTTCATACCGGAATATGGAAACTAAATGGAGGTAAGAACAACACATTCTAGATCATGTTTGAATAATTAATTGATTGTTTATCGTTGGAAAATGAGATTATTCGTTTTTGAATTCTTTAATTGTTCAAACATTACTGCGATTAGATCATTATTTTAAGGACGACCATATTATTGTGTTGATGATGCTGATTAGAACCAGAATAAAAGCAGTGTATTACTATTATTGTATTACTATCAGACAGTGTGCTAATTATGTTATTATTGTATTACTATTAAACAGTGTGCTAATTATGTGATTTAGAATATTTTAGTCTGTTGTGTGTGTATTTGATCAAACAAAAACAAAGTCAGGTAATGCGGCAATTTGTTTGTGTAGTACTATATCTAATTATCTATCGCTTTGGAACTTGGAAATGTCCTCTAGTTAAAGTATTGGAACCATCTTTACGAAGATGAGTTATTAATTTCAAAAATGTTATTAATAATATATCCACACGCTTTCATTTTGGTAAAACCAATTACATTAATTATTGTCAATTAGGGTCCAACAATTGAAATTATTGGCCTGTAGATTAACTGAGTAAATCTCAATTCTAATTAACTAGTTTGGCTAATTAAAGATATGTTTGAATTTAAGTTCAAATCCGATTCGAATTTAAAAAATAAAATTTGAACTCAGCTTGTTTATAAACTAATTTTTGCGTCGACCAAATATTTTGATTTATGAATTAAGTCAATAATTAACATTTGGTTTGTGATATAAGAAAAGCAAATAAACTGAATAAACCTTTATATATCGATCCAATAGTAGCAAAATCAGAATTACTAAAAATAATCTTTTTACAGGAATCCTTGTGTTTGATAATTCTCCAAAAGTAAAAGCTACGTTTATAACAATCCACCTATACTGAATTAGCAAGCTGAAGTGATTGCACATTAATCAGATTTCAACTACCTCTTCAATCACTTTTCAATTTGCCAAGAAATACACTAAACAGTTATTATACTAATTTCAGTTGAGCTGATCTTACTCAATTGCTATATATAGAGTCTTGTCGGCAAGCTAATTTACGTAGATAAATCTCACTTCACCATTTTTGTACGTATACAATACAAGTAGGTCAAATTACAAAGTTAGTCATAAAAATTAGACTAACTTCCTTCTTTCGGGTCTTCCCTCCCTTGTATTTGGTCAGCCATGGTGCACATATCTTGGGTAACGCAGAAAGGGTTTATGAAGAAAGATAAAATTATTTTTATCGTATATTTATTAATAAACGTTTTAAAAAATGAAGTGAAATATTATAAATTATCCACTAATTCATAGGCTTGGAAATTAGCATGGTTTTTATATCATAGAAGACTATTTACATATTTGACATGTGTCCTAACATCATGTATGTCCAAACTAGACCCTGTGCGTTCCAGGAATAAGAATTTCCCTTGTTGTGGATAATGGAACCAATGCAATTGAAGCAATCAAACAAATATAAAATACAAATTGAGGAAAAAATCCTGTCATAGTCCTTGGCCGAAAGTAAAGTTAGTCCACAGATTTGGCTAACATCAAAAGGTTAAAACATTTTAAAAATAAAACATATACCAATAAGAACATTACATGTAGTAATTTTTGTTGACTGCTAACTAACCAGTCCAAGGCTTTGTAATCTTTAGGAATCTATGAATTATTGGAATGATTTAATTAATAATGTCATTTGAAAAGACTAGGGATGGCAACAATTGGAATATATTTTCCTTTTTTTTTTCTAATAAAATAAGGTCTAAAATAACTTTTTGAAATTTTTTTCAATGCTTTGTTTGATTGGCGAATGTAAATTAGAGAAATCCAACTTAAAAGTAAAAACCATGCTAATATAAAAGTAAAAAATAAAATAAAAACAACATAAGCTCTAACATTACTTCAATTAAAACCATGCTAAAATATATTCGTGAATGTGTATATATATATAAAAAATTTTAACAAAATATATTAGTCCATATATCTCAAGTGATAGAATCTGAAGATGAGTCCTCGGGTGCCGAATATAAACATGTACTAAAATATAAATGTATATCTCTACCAAAAAAAAAAAAATACAAATGTATTTTTTACATTTTTTTTGACATATATTTGTAAATTGATTGAAATATACTCCAACAGTTATAAGGTGAAAATGACATAATTTAATGTGAAAGGTTTATATTTTGACTTACTGAGAAGAAAGTGAAGTAGGGCTGTGTTAGCTCAACTGCCACAGCTTAGCTTTTCTTTTTCTTCTTTCTGTGGGAGTTTACTATCTCAGTTCCACTTTAATAACAATAACTCTATATTTTATCTTGTTATTTATCTAGAATTTTAAAAGTATATTAATTATTTTTTTCAATTTTACTACATATTTATTAGGTATTTTTAATAAAACTAAATGATGTATTTTTAATTTTAAGAAGCGCAATTTAGATATTTCATAATATATTTAAAAAAAAATCAATGTATTACAATTATTTTCTTAATTTTTTATGAAAATTTCATATATTGCTATGAAAAAGGAAGAGAGAGAGAATAGAATATATTTGTCATTCTGATAATGGAGTTTTGACAAATTGGGCTCCTGCTGTAGATTTGCTCGACACACGCACATTCCATTACTCACTATGTGTGCTTTTTTGAATGCCCGAAATCTTTCTTTATCATCGCTGTACTCCTAATAGTCATAGTCCTCGTCGGTGCTGTAAGACCTCTACTTGGATTTTGTCATCTTTGCTAAACTTTGGCTTCAAGATGTCAAAATTTGATTGGTCAAAGGAATTTCTCTGCTCTCTACACTATAACAATAACTGATAACTTCACAGTCGAAATGTAGAGAGAACCGAACTACCGTATTTAGCAGATTTTCGTTGGGTTCCGATGGGGTTAAATATGGCATTGAATGCAGAGTCAATAAGCAAATTAAGTAGAACAAATTGACAGGTTTTAGTAAACAGCGCCTAATTAAACAACTGAAGCAGCTTCTTCTTCACGGCGACGCAGAAGCCGCTTGCTTGCTGCTACTTCCTAAGCAGCAACCGCTATTTATCTTAATTAAGCTCGGTTGCCAATGTGCTTGGTCCCTTCAAAGGGTTGCTAAATCGACATCATCTTTATTGCGTTTCCCCCAACTTGATCAATCAATTGTTTTGGAAAAGTAGCAGTCTTTAATTACCCTTTATGAATTTTCTTCTCTTATCCCTTGGTTATAGGCCAATAGTTCTCTCTATATTTTCACTAACATATAATTACAAACAACCATTTTTAATATATGAAACAAACTTTTAAATTAAGTTATGCTCACTTACCTTTGTAAAATAGAATAGATTTGAAAAGAAAATAAAGTTTTTTAATTATATTAATTCATTAAATCATATAAAATTACGAAATGAAGAAAGAAAATAGGACTCACAAATAAATACATGAAAATGCATTTATTTGTATATAAAAATTTTTTTCTTTTTTCACAATTATCATGTTCCTTAAAAAATGTATTCTCACCCAGATTACAATATAAAATATAGATAATTTATTAAAGTTTAGATTATTCTTTCTTTCTTTCTTTTTTGTCTACTAAAAATTTAAACTTTAAAATTTTTTAAAATTCTTAACTTTATATCCTACAAAACTCACAATTAATTAATTAAATCATACTAATAAAGTTTCAAGTTGGAATCTATCCAAGCTTACACTTAATTATTAGCTAGATAGATAGATTGGTTCGATGGATTGATCTTTGTTCCCTTCCCATCTCTTTTTACTTACAAGATCCAATCTTGATGGATGGATCATATTTCGAACCTTCCACAACTTGATTTATGATTAGAACCCCAAGTTCAAGGTATATATTCTATGGAATAGATTTCAAAAATTAACCTAATTATGCTATTCTTTTTCCTTGACTAGTCCACAGAAGAAAGTGTCAAGTACCATCACCTTATCCTTAGCTTGACACTTTAGTCTCGAATATCTCTCTCACCCAATTTTAGCCTCTAATTTAAGCTAACGAGTGAGTCCTTTCAAGAAATATTATTTAATATGGCCTTCACATTGACACGATTAAAAAATTGAATAGATGAATTATTAGTTTAACCAATAAATCAGTGCAGCAATTAGTGGATTATAAAAATATTATTATAATGATTATAGTTTAAAATAATTATAATATAATAAAAAAATTATTAAAATATTAAAATCGATCTGAATCAATCAGGTTTATATAGATCGATCAGTTCGACCAATGGTCAGTCGGTTCAATCTGATTCTCTTCTTTAAATAGTTCAAAAGTAAAACTGATCTGATTTTAAGATCGGTTATTAATTTTTCGAATTGACCCGCTGGATTGAGCCGAATTTAATAACTATATTTTTAAGTTTGAAACAAATAAATATCAAGGCATCGCCACCATCCCACTACCTTCGGATCCCTTCAATGCAGCACAATATTTCCTTGTAAAATCTGTCCTTGATTCCATCCTACACCCATAAAGGAACTTGTCTCTTTCTTAACTCATTCCTTTAAGCAAAAAGAAAAATCTCTCCCTAACAAATGTGTAAAATGTTGGAAGATCTGCCTAACTTAACTGGCTTGACTTCAAAATGTGAATTTGATTACATAAAGAATTTTATCTTAAAACTTAATTTGATTCACTTACATTACGCTTTAATAAGGCTACAAAATATTCTATGAACTGCAAAGTTTGGTTTGAAAAAAAAAAAAATTATTTGAGCAAACTCACTTAAGAAACTGACTAAGCTCAAACTCGAGTTTAAAATTGTGAAGGAATAACTTTTTTAATATATATATTATCCAAGCTTAAATTTAGACTTTTAAATTTGCGTTTGGATATTTTTTTATTGAGTCCCAAGTTCAATAAAATTTGATTCGGTTTATTTATTGCTTTTGTCTTAAGTAAGTAAAATGTAAAATTACAAATATATAATAGGAGTTAATTACATTTATGGTATGTAAAATTTTTATAATTAAGATTTTGGCTGATTATATAATAGAAGTTGATTTGGAAACAATTTATAATTAAGTGTTAAACTATTAAAAAAATTATAATTAAATGTATTTGGCTTTCTTCAAAAATTAAAATGAACAATTTTACTTAATAAATGATACGAAATATAAATATTTATTTAAAAAATATTTTTTTTTATTTTTTATTGTCTTATATCTTTTCTTTCTTAAAAAATCTAAAAAATTTATTCTAATTTTCTTTCAATTTAAGAACAATATAAAAAATAAAAAATAAAAAAGAAAGATATAATCTTAAAAAAATAAAAATTAAAAGCAATTAATTAGAATATTTCATTTTGATTTCCCACAATGAAATTCTAGCCAAATGTATTTAATTGTACCAAAATTATAAATTCAAAATAATTAAAACTAAAAAGTTTAAATTACACAAAATACTAATTAGTAAAAATATATTTATTGCAATGTTTTATTATTTGAAGCGAAACGTCAGAATTAAGTGGTTCAGCTTCAATGCTTCGTCAAATTTATTCATAAATAAATAATTTTGACAACTTATGGGTTCAACTCAATTTCTCACTATCTCCATTCCATTAATTTTGACATCCTTTGACTTAAAAATGGAGAAAATGATTATTTTATTTCAAATTCTACAAAAAAAGTAAAGTATTTAATTAAATTATCCTCTTATCAATTTTTGTATTAAGAGAGATAAAGTTAAGCAGAGATCATCCTTTAAAAAAAAAAATAGAGTCGGAATATAATAATAAATACTATTATTTTAATTTTCTATAAATGTTGTATAAATAGCGCAAGAAAAATTAAAAAGGATCAAAATAAATGAAATGAATTTTTTTTTTTTTTTGGAAAACTAAATGAGTTTTGATTTAGTGGTATATTATTTCCATAATTTTTCACTAACAGAAGCTTTGATTAAACAAGCAAAAACAAAATCTATCTCCTCAACGGAATAACAAAAAAAAAATCTCCATTGATGGATCTACAGATTCTACACTACACCAAATCCATGGGTATATAAGTACTTTCCAATTTCACGCCAAATACACTCAATCCCCTTCGTCACTTTCTTCAAAAAAGCCAAAAAGAATCACGTTTCGCTCGCACCACCACCATTCATAATTATAACCTGCTAATTAACACTTTCTCTTTCGCACATTGCCTAATCACTGTGTTTTCTTCTCTTTCTCTGCACTGTTATGCAAATGCAGTGCCTAAAAAGATGAACAACAAGCAGCTCTTTCCATGTGAAGTTAATCCTTTAGATTCTCTTCCCATTTAACCATCTTCTTACATATATTCGACTCGAAAGCCCTCTGTCAACATAACCGACCCTCTCCAGACTAAAATGGTTCACCAGAGTGCCAACAAATCTCTTTTAATTTTCTATTTTGTCTCTTTATGTTGTTCTTTGGTTCTTTCACTTTCAGGTGACTCGCAAATCTTGATCCGAGTAAAGAATGCTCAACTCGGTGACCCCAATGGGAAACTCAACGACTGGGTTGAAACCGCTGACCCCAATTCTGCTTGTAACTGGACTGGCATTACTTGTGATTCTCAAAATCATTCTGTTATTTCAGTTGATCTATCCGGATTTAATATCGCGGGAAGATTTCCTACTGGCTTCTGTCGGATTCGGACCCTCCAGAATCTTTCGTTGGCTGATAACTTCTTTAATGGTACACTTACTTCTCGTGCTCTGTCTCCATGTTCACATCTTCATCTCTTGAATCTCAATAGTAATTTATTCGTCGGTGAGTTGCCTGATTTCTCGCCGGATTTTGTGAATTTAAAAGTCCTTGATCTCTCCAGCAACAATTTTTCCGGTGATATTCCGGTTAGTTTTGGCAGGTTTAAGTCTCTACAAGTTCTTTCCATGATGCAGAACTTCCTTAGCGGTTCAATACCATGGTTTTTAACTAACCTTACTGAGTTAACTCGCTTGGAACTCGCTTTTAATCCGTTCCAGCCGAGCATTTTGCCTAAAAACATTGGTTACTTGTCAAAACTGGAGAATTTGTATCTTTCTGAAACAAATCTCATCGGAGAAATTCCTGACTCGATTGGGAACCTCAGCTCGTTGTGGAATCTTGACTTGTCCAACAATTTCATCACCGGAAAGATTCCTGACAGCATTTGTGGATTGAAAAGCATAAGACAAATCGAGCTCTACAACAATCGACTTTCGGGTGAGTTACCTGTAAGTTTGTCAAATTTGACTACTCTGCTTCGACTCGATGTCTCACAGAACAACCTCTCCGGAAATTTACCGGAGAAAGTCGCAGCAATACAAGTCCAATCGTTGAATCTAAACGACAATAACTTCAGCGGAGAAATCCCAGAGGTTTTAGCTTTAAATCCAAATTTGTCTGAATTAAAACTCTTCAACAACAGCTTTATTGGCAAATTACCGGTGAATCTGGGCCGGTACTCTGATTTGGAAGCTTTTGATGTTTCGACGAATTATTTTACTGGTGAATTGCCGGAATACCTTTGTCAACGGAAGAAGCTTCAAAATATTATTGCTTTTGGTAATCGTTTCTCTGGTAGTTTGCCAGAGTCATTGAATGAGTGTAGCAATCTAAGTTACGTGAGGATTGCTAATAATGAACTCTCTGGTTCAGTGTCGAGCAAGTTTTGGAGTCTTTCTAATCTTAATCGCCTTGAATTATACAATAACAAATTTGAAGGTTCAATTTCTCCTACGATCTCTAATCTCCATGGACTAACTCATCTTTTAATCGCTGGCAACAAATTCTCCGGTGAATTACCGGTGGAAATTTGCAAATTGAACGAGGTTATCGAGATCAATTTGGCCCGAAATCAATTTGAAGGGGAATTGCCTTCGTGTATAACTGAACTGAAGAAATTGCAGAAGCTTGAAATGGAAGAGAACATGTTTTCTGGAGAAATTCCAAGTTCAGTAGGTTCATGGACTGATTTAACTCAGTTGAATTTATCAAGAAATCGCCTTACCGGCGAGATTCCACCAGAACTCGGTAAACTACCGGTTTTAAACTATCTCGATCTTTCCGATAACTCGTTGACTGGTGAAATTCCGGTGGAGCTGACAAAGTTGAAGCTTAATCAGTTCAATATCTCTGATAACAGATTATACGGGAAAGTACCTTCTGGTTTCATCAACACGGTTTATTTATCGAGTTTATTGGGTAACCCGAAACTTTGCAGTCCGAATTTTAAACCCGTCCCTCCATGTTCGAAAACCAAACCCGCCTCTTTGTACATTGTGGCCATTTTAGTCATTTGCCTCCTTATTCCTGTCGGGTCTCTGTTATGGTTCTTCAAAGCCAAGTGCGTATTTGTGGGAAAACCAAAATGCCCATACATGGTAACCGCATTTCAACGGGTCGGGTTTAGCGGTGAGGATATATTTCCATACTTGACAAAAGAGAATCTAATCGGGTCAGGCGGGTCGGGACAAGTTTATAAAGTTCAACTCAAGACAGGACAGACAGTGGCAGTGAAAAGACTTTGGGGAGGTATCCAGAAACCCGAAACTGAGTCCGTTTTCAGATCAGAAGTTGATACACTGGGTCGGGTGAGACATAGCAATATCGTGAAACTGTTGATGTGTTGTAGTGGAGAGGAGTTCAGAATTCTGGTTTATGAGTATATGGAGAATGGGAGCTTAGGCGACGTGTTGCATGGAGAAAAAGATGGAGGTTTAATGGATTGGCCTGAGAGGTTTGCGGTGGCTGTGGGGGCGGCACAGGGCTTGGCTTATTTGCACCATGATTGCGTACCAGCAATTGTGCACAGGGATGTGAAAAGCAATAACATATTGTTGGACGAGGAGATGAGATCGAAGGTGGCTGATTTTGGGTTGGCTAAGACGTTGCAGAGAGAGAAGGGTGAGGGCGACGCAGTTATGTCTCGTGTAGCTGGATCATATGGGTACATTGCTCCAGGTAAATATTTTATGCTTCTATATGTTATTTAGATGTAGGATTTTATGCTTCTATATTTATTATTCTGTTGAATCAATTTGCAGAATATGGTTACACGCTGAAAGTGACAGAGAAGAGTGATGTATATAGCTTTGGAGTATTGTTAATGGAGTTGATCACAGGGAAAAGGCCAAACGACTCTTGCTTTGGTGAGAACAAGGATATAGTAAAGTGGGTTGCTGAGGCAATTTTATCACCTCCACCAGAACCAGAAGAAGCAAGTGATCAGAAAACCAGAAACTACTACGGAGGTCTAAAGAAGATTATAGATTCAAGAATGAAGCAATCTACATGTAATTTTGAAGAAATTGGAAAGGTTTTGCATGTAGCTCTTCTTTGCACTTCAGCTTTTCCAATTAACAGGCCTTCCATGAGAAGAGTAGTTGAATTGCTCAAGGACCAGAAATTTCCCCATCCTAAGTGATGGATGCTTCAAAAATTATATAAGCTTTTCTTCCCTTTTCTTTGTTTTTTTGGTGAAATTAATGCTTGGCTAGTCATAGACATCATTTTTGTTCAGAACTAACTTGCAAGGTAGCCTAGCTGTTGAAGGGGGAAGAGAAATAGATGTGATGATATGGTTTTATCAATGAAGGATATTCAAATTATTGTTGCAATTATTAGGATTTATCTTGAACAATTTCGGATCTGTTATCCATGGATAAATGTACTTATATGCTTGCAATTATTTGTCCAGAGCAGCTAGAATTGCTGTGTAAAGATTATTTTTTTCTGCCAAATAAATCTCCTGATTAGAGCTGTTCTTATCATAGCCCAGGTTTGATTTTAGAAAATGTAGAATCTTTTAAATATCTGACTCATCTGGCTTATAAACAATTCTACTTTTGACTCAAATTTACTAAACTTGAATTATTTTTTAAAAATACTACCTAATCTATCATAAATTTTTATTATTTTACTTTACTATTTAGAAGATTTCATTGTCAGAGTAAGAAAGTGAATGTGACAAATTTTGTAATCTACAAGCAATTAAGGAATGAGAGTAAGTGAGCCAGCGATAAAATTTTTTAAAAGAATTACTATTTCAATCTATTAAAAAAAAAAAATAGGTTGGACAAACTTTTGAAAAAAAAAAAAATTTAGTGTTTTTCAAATCTAGATTTGGCCAATATAGGTGCAGCCACTGTTACCTAATTATTAGCTTTATAATTGCTAGAACCAGCGTCAATAATATTACTTTTGAAAGTACCCTTACCAATCTTGGCTTAGGAGGAAAGATGAATGTAGCACTTGCACTATACGGAATTATTTATCATAATTAACTAAATTATGCTTGGGAGCTAATCAGAATTGCTGAGATTGGAGTTTGGAAGGAATTTTTGGACACCAAATCTAAATTGGCTAGCAGTAAGTCAAAGATTGTCTAAACAATTTGTTGATAGAGACAATAAATTTCTCTAATCACTAATCTTCCATGGTGTAGAATAGAATGCCCTCATGACAGGGTAGATAAGATGATGTCTTTTTCTTTTATTGTTATTTTTAATGGATTTGAGATTTCCTTAAATGGTTTCATCTTTTCTTGGATTTTGTATTGTAAAATTGATTTGATAAAGTTTATTTTATATACCCTACTTTCTATGAATGGATTTATTGTGTATTTAAAAAAAAATTTTGAATTTCAATCTACAATTTAAAATTTACAAAATAATCATCTTCTTTTTCAAAAACATGTTATTGTACAGAGTATATATTATTATTACAATGGTGTAATTTAAGTAGATTATGTTGAAAATTGTGACTTGTTGTGAGGTGGAATTTGGAGGGAGTGATTGGGGCATCCATTATTAAGGAACATGCACAATCACAACGTAATGATTGAAACCTAATGTCTTTGAAAGCAAGTCAAGTGAAACCCAAGTCATAAAACATGACCTAGCCTGCAACTGACAACCCATCTTCCATATACCAATCATTTGGTGTCTGGTCTACTGATTGGACCCTGCTAAGGTTAGTACAACCGTTAAATTTCATTTTTTTGAGAGCGCAACAGCAGAAAAGATATGATCGGCCTATATCTTTTCTGCTAAATCGATAAAAAAAATGTTTTTTAGTTCTAAAATATTAAATTTGAAACATCTCATTTCTATAATAAAATCGATTAAATCATATTAGATTAAATTTTATTTTATATTGAGAAAATCACTTAATTATATAATTTTATTTTAATCAATTATTTGTTAGAATAAATCAATCAATTTAATTATAAATTTGCTCCGACTTTATTTTAAAGTTTTAAAATTATTTTTGGCATGATTATATTTTCAAAATTTAGCTCTTATTAAATATAAGCTGAATTTAACAGTCCAAATGTAATGAATCAAAAATCTAAACTGAATTGTACATAGAGTGTTTGATGATTTTAATTGATTTGGGTTTACCACTTCTTAGAATCAAATACGACCAAACAGTTATGAGCTACGGTGTCGTTTCTTCAGCATACCATTCAAATTCAAATTCAAATTCAAAAAACATTTTAAAACTAAAGGCCCGCGGAAAAAGGCAAAATAACGGTTAGATTTAAGAATGGTTAGAGCTGGTCAACTGGAGTTCTCATGGTGACGCTGACCCCACCTACGCCCCTCTCCAAATAAAAAAAGAAAAAAAAAAAAAAAAAACAGATGTCTCCTGCTTTATAAGGCAAGAGAGAAGTAAAGGACACACAACGATATTATTTCCTCTTTAAAAACAAGGCGTCTTTATAAACGCCTATTCTTCTCTCGATTTCCCTTTCGATCCCCAAAAAACCTCATCTGACTTCATTTTCCTTCTCTGCAAAAATGAGAGAGTGCATTTCGATCCACATCGGTCAGGCCGGTATTCAGGTCGGCAATGCCTGCTGGGAACTTTACTGCCTCGAACACGGCATTCAGGTTATTGCTTCTCTCTCTTCTGATCTTCCATTTCTTAATTTTTGTTTGATGGCAAATTCCTTGTGCTTAAAAGCATGTATATTGTGTGTTGTCCAGCCTGACGGGCAGATGCCAAGTGATAAAAGTGTTGGTGGAGGAGATGATGCCTTCAACACCTTCTTTAGCGAGACTGGTGCTGGGAAGCACGTGCCACGTGCAGTTTTTGTTGATCTAGAGCCAACTGTGATTGATGAAGTTAGAACTGGGACATATCGCCAGCTTTTCCACCCTGAGCAGCTCATTAGTGGCAAGGAGGATGCAGCTAACAACTTTGCCCGTGGCCACTATACCAGTAATACTATTATTCTCCTTTTCTGATTTGTGATTTTTCTTACTGATGTTTATTTATTATTGTTAATTGCGGACTTCTCTTGCTCCTGCAGTTGGAAAAGAGATTGTTGACCTCTGCTTGGATCGCATTCGCAAGCTTGCTGACAACTGCACTGGTTTACAAGGGTTCTTGGTGTTTAATGCTGTTGGTGGAGGCACTGGGTCAGGTCTGGGCTCTCTTCTGTTGGAGCGTCTATCTGTGGATTATGGAAAGAAATCCAAGCTTGGCTTTACTGTCTATCCCTCGCCACAGGTTTCGACATCTGTTGTTGAGCCATACAACAGTGTTCTTTCTACACACTCCCTTCTGGAGCACACTGATGTAGCCGTGCTTCTTGATAATGAGGCTATATATGATATCTGCAGGCGCTCCCTTGACATTGAGCGCCCTACCTATACTAATCTTAACCGTCTGGTTTCTCAGGTATATTTCATTTTTTCCATTTTGTGGTTCAGTCATTTATCGAATTTAAGGGGTTTTTGGCTAACTCTTTCCTTGTTTGATTTGATTATCAAGGTGATTTCTTCACTGACTGCCTCTCTGAGGTTTGATGGTGCTCTAAATGTGGACGTGACTGAATTTCAGACTAACTTGGTCCCATACCCCAGAATTCATTTCATGCTTTCATCATATGCTCCTGTTATTTCTGCTGAGAAGGCCTACCATGAGCAGCTCTCAGTTGCAGAGATCACTAACAGTGCTTTTGAGCCTTCTTCTATGATGGCCAAGTGTGATCCTCGCCATGGCAAGTACATGGCTTGTTGCCTCATGTACAGAGGTGATGTAGTGCCTAAGGATGTCAATGCTGCGGTGGCTACCATCAAAACAAAGCGCACTATCCAATTTGTCGATTGGTGTCCAACTGGATTTAAGTGTGGAATCAACTACCAACCACCTACTGTTGTTCCTGGCGGTGATCTTGCCAAGGTGCAGAGAGCTGTGTGCATGATCTCAAATTCCACCAGTGTTGCTGAGGTCTTCTCCCGAATTGACCACAAATTTGATCTTATGTACGCAAAGAGAGCATTTGTGCACTGGTATGTCGGCGAGGGTATGGAGGAAGGTGAGTTCTCAGAAGCTCGTGAAGATCTTGCTGCACTTGAGAAGGACTACGAGGAGGTTGGGGCCGAGTCTGGTGAAGGCGATGATGAGGAGGGTGACGAGTATTAAAGAGTGGGACAGGCTTGATTGCTTTTGTTTTTACCTGTTGTTTTCCTAGTGTTCTTCACCTTGTGCTTCTTTCAATAGCTGTGGACAGCTTGTTTTGTTTCGCTTCTGGTGAAGCAGCAGCATAGTGAATCTTATAATTTTGTTAAATAACAATGTTAAAACTATTAAATCAATACAATATCATAATAAATTTAAATTTGCAAAAAATATTATATTTTTCAATTTTTTTACAGAAAGGAAAACAAACCTGAATGTGTACATCAATTTGTATGCTTAAAACTTAAAGAGCCAAAGATAATCTGACTCTTAAGCCTTAAGTTGGCTCTTCAGTTTTAAGCATACTAATTTATTCTTTTTCCATCATAAGCAACCAGCTCCATTGCTATTGACGTATGTTTGCTTGTTTTTAGCAAAATCATTCAACTCTTAGAACTCAGCTCCATTGCTATGGGCTAGTTTCCAAATGGTTTTTAAGCATTTTTAAGTATTGCCTCTACAATGATCAAAATTATACATATACGGAAAAAAAAAAAGATTTGATAGATGAGATGAATAGTTTTACTCTGATACAAAAACCTAAGCATTTTAAAAAAAGGATGAAAACATGTATGCCACCAAAATATGTTTCTCTTCAATTGCCTGTAGAACTATGAAGTCAAGGGTCCGATCTCCCCAAATAAGAAGTCACAATAAATACAAGTGACGAAAAACATGAAGTCCAATAATCAAAATCTTTGATCTCCAGATAAAAAGTACCTCAACCATCAATTTGTGAGGGCAAAATCATTCGTCTTTTTGGTTTAGACTCCCTCTTCCATGTTTGTAAGCGTCTAGCATTTCCTCTTCTAACGGGTGGGTCTTGCCTACAATTACAAGGCAATGCAAGGGTGCTCCAAAATCAACTGCCAGCAGTTCCCTCATTGTTCCAGCAACTATCATCTGATCCTCACTGCCCAGCCGAGCAAAACCAACACAGCTAGTCCCTTCATCATATGCTGCAAGGCCATTTAAGAATGGCAAAGATACTATAATTACTACAGTATTATTTTTGTCCTTAATTGCAAGTTTTCAGAACATAGGGAAATAAAACGCACCTCATAAGCATAAAAGCTGGCATGCAGTGCATACAAGAAGCATTAGCATTAGAACCATAACAAAATCTACCAAGGACTAAGAAACAGGCAGCCACATAATGCATTTTATGCCTAGAACAGTCCAAGTGATCTAAGATTACACAGATGATATGCCTTCCTATGCAAACTCTCCTAGAACATTTTTCCCAGTTGGCAGACAATTTAGTTGCATGACATCCACAAACGACGAATTTGCAATTGAGCCTATCTGAACAAAGTGAGAGTGAATTGCCCAGAGTCTAATCTGGAAAGCAACCCAGGAGTGCATCTGGTGCAAGAAATAGAGATGAACAAAGCTTGTTTTTTATGTGGATGATTTAAGTTGACAAAGAACAACATGCAAGACAAGAATTGTTCAAATGCTAGAATTGGGAAGTTACTCAGCCTTCATAAGCACACAAGTATAACATGCAAGTAGTCTCATGTATAGAGAAAATTATTAGAGTTCCACAGGCTATTGTGAAACCCTAAAGAATATAAATAGGATCAGCACATATCAGATTGGTATTCTAGTTTAAGGGTCCCATTAGAAGGAAACTATTGTTAAGCCATAAAATGATAAAATTGAGAGTCATAAAAAATGATAACTAAAGCATTAGAGTTTGAAAAAGTAAAACATTATGAAGGTAACACATTTTTGTTGCATGGAAAAATGGTGAAGAATTATTACAGCATGAAATCCTGAAGATGGCAAAACTCTTTGTGGGACTCACCAGATTCCCCGCGCCTTTGCTCAACTTCCAAGAGCTGTTCAATTGCAGTGTTGATTGTCATGTATCTTGGGGGTTCGTACTTCTTCCTTCCTCTGGACAATTCAAATTATAAATGAATAAAAAAGAAACAGATTTAGTCCAGCAATTGTTGAAAGTGCAGAAGAGCACAAAAGAACAAAAATATTATCAAAGAAAAACTTAAATTTCCTTTAACACATACCTAGCCAATGATTCCCACGAAGGTTCCTTCACTCGTATGTCTGCAGTGGAGACAAAAAATTATACTTTATTGGATTTTTGTGTCAGATATCACACAAAATAGGAAGAAAATGCAAGCCACTAAATAAACCATCTAGAGTTTTAAAGAGTTTCTCTTTTACTTCAAGTTTTTCCGCTTAGAAGAAGTGCCTATCTGAGTGCTAGTAAATTTGTCCAAGTTTGGATTGCCAATATAGCCAATCTCAAAAGAAATTCTGAAAATTCTATCCATGTAAAAGGGGTTCATGGTACCCAAGGCCACAAGTATGTAATTACCTCTCTTTATCAAAAAGAAAAAGAAAATGACCTTCCAAAGTTTAATCTAAATAGAATGGCATTCAAAACTATGCCAAGATTTTTAAGTATATTGACCTCATTCTCTCATTTTTTCCAGGGAAAGAAGAAATAAGAAAATCCTATATCAAATGACAGCATACTGAAATGGCATCCATGTGATAGATAATCAAAGCACAAACGAGTCTGGTAATGCATTTTGTACAGATTCAAAGTCTTGTTGTTATTCTTGAAACAAAAAGAAGAGTGAATGCATTAGTACAAAATTTCACCATATGGTGTTGCAGTTGCAAGAAGAAAATTTTAAGTAGCAAATTTCACAACCATAAAACTAAATTTAGATTTGTGAAAATTAAAAGCTTACCTAACAAGCAAAGCGTATGCAATCCAAGTTCACGATTTATTCGTATCTTCTCATAAAAGCTATCAGGTCTCCATGTATCACTAAAAAAGGGTATTGAGACGGTCTCCCCATAGCGATATAATTGTAATCCACAAATTCCAATTGCATTCATCACAGATGCATTATGTACTACTTTGACATTAACCCTCAATGTGTTTGCTCGAACAACAAGATCTGAATGTGTTGTAGCACTGAATTCCAAATCAAATTATCCAAATAAGTAATGTATAGCAATTAGAGAACAACTAATCCAGTAAAACGAAAGCATAAAATAGCAAACTTCACAATACAACAACAAAATCCAAACTCAAGTAAAATTCAATAGATACAATACCCAAAAGGATCTCCAACAACAAGGAAAGCCACATCAGACACACGAGCCTCTGATAATATATCATCAGCCTTTTCTTCTACCATCTCTCTATCAGCAATGGTGATTCGTTTCCCGTACAAATTTTCCTGCAAAGAAAATTAACATTTACATATCTAAATGAAAAGATATGAAAAAATAAATGAGAATTAGAAAAAAGGAGAGGTTTAAAGAAGTACCAGAGTAGAAAGTCCATCTCCGGATAAGCCAAAGGAGAGGAGAGAAGTGTACGCTTCCATGTAAACTTTCTCGCATTTTTTTACTGCTTCTAAGCCTCTAATGGTGATGTCCTTCTCATCTCCCAATCCCAGACCAACTATGTACAACATCTCTTGCCTCTCTGCTAAATTTTAAAGCTTTAACTTCCTTTTGGAGTTCGTCTACTATAAGCAAAGAGGCAATCAGAGATTGATCTAAAGAGAGATCACAATGCTAGAATTATGCGAGCGGGGAAGAAAGTATGGTTTTAGGATGAAACTATAAACCCTACACCAAAACAACATAGTTGTGGTGATCACTGTAAACCTAATTTATGTTCTTTAAAAAAAAATAAATAAATATATGGTAATTTACATATACTGGAATCCCGGAGCCATATCTGCTTGTCCTAGACGGTCTATAGGTGATACAATAATAAGGAGAAAACATCAGATTCTAAAGAAGTGAATAAGGTTATCAACTAGAGAATTTAAAGAAAAGTCTACTCAATTTATTCTACCGAAATTTCGGCAGAATTTTCCCTAAAAATCAGATACAAAGTCCCTGTGAAAAGCAACAAAAATAAGGTAGTTCAACTACCATCATCATCAATCACACAAAGCCCATCCTTCGGGGAATCCAAATCAATAATTTCCATCCTCCATTCATCAACATAACTCAAGTATTCATTCACTAGTCTCAACATCACCATGTATGTATTTTACATCTGGTATATACTATATGAAAAACAAATAGCAAGTTCTTGTCAACAATGGTAATAATAATCTGAACTTGTCTAGCGCGCACCCAGTTATGTCCAATCAAGTTCATAGGCATTTCCAATGCTTGACAGTTTAATAAATCCATAATTCATTATTATTGATATCTAATTTGACAACTAACTCAGTTCTATTTATTCAATTCCGTTGAGTTTCCGTCAATCTAAAACATCATCTTCACATTTTTTTTTTTTATTGAACTAAGGTTGAGTATCACATAACAAACTAGAACCTAGCAATTTGTATTTCCATCAAAGAGCTAGAACCTTACTCTTATCCTTATTTCAAATCATTGATCACTTCTAGCTATTATTAAAGATGATTACTTCAGTTAATTAGCTAACAACATTTTTCCTAGGAATATCTTAACTCTTGTTTTATCGATTTCTGTGATTTTTGGCTTTGAGGTCTGTTTGTCTAATTGCATCGATTAATATTTCAAGTATCGAATGGCATCTATTTGCAAAACTAATTACTTATTCATGACCAACACATTAGACGGAGCATTCTACCTACTGTAATCATTTCCGGTTACCAGAGCCACCGTCTACGTGGCCAGAGGAGCGGTGGTTACCGAATTCCTCAAGATTCAAATGTTAGCGGTAGTTTTTCATGTAGAACTCGATTCCCAAATCAATTTCACAATCCAATGCCTAATTTATCAAAATCCCAAAATTTTATTCAAACTATATATATACTAAAACGAAATCCAAAATTACTGTTCATAGAACAGTGTAATGCCCTTTAAGCCATTTCATTTTAATGTTATTCCTGTCTTGCCCTTATTCTCTCTCGAAACTTCTTCATTTAATGCTAGATTTTTTTTTTCCATGGCGAATTCACTCTTATCTTCTTCATCACGTATCTTTTCCACATAGTACCTCTACTTCGCCGACTTCATCTTCCTTATGTGCTTCTTCTCCGATTTCATCTATGCACTGTGTTCCTAATTCTTCTTCTCTTCTCTCTTTGTAAAATCTCTTCTTTTCTGTTGCACTTCATTACTAACTAGGTTTTCTTCTCTGTTTGGTTATTTGGGTTTTCATAGAAATAGTCTTATATGTTATTTGGATTTTGATAAGAATAACTACTATATTTTCTCTCTTTAATTAATTCCTTTAATTTTTCAGGAAATTTGCATGCTTTATAATTGATTATGAACGAATTTTCTCATCTTCTCTATCTTTGTTTTATATTTGATTTTATACAAATTTGTTTTATTATTTGATTGTGACTTGAGTTTGTTAATTTTGAACTGCTATTCTTTATTAGAATGATTTATGGGTACTATGAAATGAAAATAGATTATGAAATGGTTTCATTGATGTTTTTCTCAGGGATCCAATGACTATAGATGAATCAAGGAATTGCTATGTCTTATTGAAGATCGGATTAGTAATTATGGATGATATTCATTATAACTCATTAACTTTATAAATGCTATGAAAATTTTCAATTATACATTTGCAAGGATACAGTTGGACACGTTTTAAAGGTACGGGTAGAATCTTGAATCTTATTGATATTTATCTTTTAGATAGATAGATTATCATGTTAATTTTGTCAACTTTTTCTATGCATCATGGTCATAGGCAAAGAGTATGGACAATCGTATTCAACAAGAAATTAATCTAGCTTTAGTTATCTAACATATAAATGGTTTTATAGTCTTAATTTGGAACTATCTACCTATGGTGTTCCATTGGGAAGGGTACTTATTTTTCTTCACTACCTTAGTTGCAATGATATATCTTACTAAAAATTGTTTATTGGGACTCAAATTGAATTTGTTTTCAGCTAGACTCATGTTATTTGATTGAATATGTGCTATTGTTTACTGTTGTTAAGCTTGTAGAGATTCAATATAGGCTTAGTTTATGAGAAATGAATGAAAAAGAATGTCACAAGAAAACCTCAGGTTTGATTTTTGTATTTTTCTTTGGGTTGATAATGGTTAATGGTTAGAGTTGGTCAAGAAGCTAAATTTAGTTGGCAAAATAAATTTTGTAACTAGACTTTTCGGGAATGCTGTCAAGCAGTTTTTTAATTTCCCTTTTCCCCTCTTTCATATACCAATTCAAAGTGTAGGGCTTCAAATTTTTGTGTCATCCAGTGGTTGCTCTTCACTCTTTTTTACACAATTTATGTAAACAAAATTCTGCAAATGAGATTGGATCATTAGAGAGTATAATGAGATTTTTTTTTTTCTTTTTTTTTGGGCATTTGATGAATTGTTTGTAAAGGTTAATGAATTGAACAATCACTTTTGAGAAGTGTCAGGGGCTTTTGAATTCAATATCCAGCTCCATTAATTCAAAATATATGGTGATTGCCCAACTCCATTATGCTATATAATTTTAAGTTGCATCCTGTTCATCTATATTCCATTTGAACATATTTTGTACATTTTGAATGCTTTAGGTTTCTGCTTACCATCTGTTTAATTGTCTGTTTCAGTGTGATACATTTATAACCAAATTCATTTTGATGGTTGAGAAGGGCTTAAACTAAGTTTCAACCTCACTGCCCCTTTTAATATATTGGATGCAGACGGTTAAGGGACAAAAGAGAAAGTTGGAAGAAAAGTGAGCAATTGCTAAATCAACGGATGTTTGTATACTTTCTTACTAAGAATTTTACTTTGATTTTTTTTTTTTTGTTTTCAATTTCCAGTTTGTAGATTAATTTTTAAAGTTTCTTGCTGCTTTGATGTATAGAAAACAGTTAAATCTTTAACCATCAATATATATCTGCATGTAATTTAATACTCTATATGTGACTTTTATTTGGTTATATGTGCTTTGTATGAAAATTACTGATATGCAAAAAACAAAGCAATATAAAGCCGCTGCGAAGCGCGGGCATATTTGCTTGTTGAAACCTAAATTCTAAACCCCCTTCAATGTTCATTCAGTGACCAAATCAATCAAGAATAAGTTAATCAAAAGCATTGAGGGTCGATTTTCAACTAACCTGAGCAAAGGGAAGTTCCGGAAATGCTTGAGCTCGCCGGAAGTCGAGAAAGAGAGAACTGTCGAAGGAGGTAGCGGCGTCGCAGGAGATAGCCTTGTTTCGTGGTTCAGGCTTCGATCGTTGAAGGGATGGCCGAAGTCAAGGTCTCCGTCGATCGCCGCCTTGGCCTCGGCAAGCGGTGGCCGAAACACTGATCGGGGAGGAGAAGGAAAGGAGATCGCAGTGCTGCGATCGGGAGAGGATTTTGGGGCTTCTTTTCCCTTTTGGTTGTTTCTCTCTCCTGTTTCTATATCTGGTTGGGCTCAATTCACTGGTTCGGCTCAATTCACATGGAAACTTATAGATTTTAACGGGTTTCAATGGTTTATGCTTGGTCCGATCTTCCTGGTTAGCGGTTTGGTTTTCCTTGTTTTATTATTCTTATTTTTGATTTACACTGATTTGATTTAAACGAAACTAAACTAAACCGATCTGATGACCCCCACCAAAAACATGACTTGTTTTAGGATCCTCAAGTCAAGCCATCTAGCAAATAGCTAAAAGTTGCCTTTCTGTCCTATAGTCTAATAAAACCACATTTTTAATATTCTGCGTATGCATGTGGCATGACATATATATGCAAAAGGTACAGAGCGGGTCCAAAACATACCATTGATTCCGGCTCGGGTAGGACCATATGATTTAGAAAAATTTTACAGCAAATATTTAATGTCACTTTCAGTGAGTTTAACTGGAGTGTGTCATTCCAATGAGACCACTAGTGAACATTCTGGAATGGTAATGGGATTTTTTAAATTGGGTAAAAGAAAATATATTATAATTGATATTATAAATATTTAACTTTGGTTTATGATTGGAGAATGGATTGACTTATTTTCTATTCCCTGAAGCTGGCCGGCTTCCATCTGATTGCTTTTGTATCAAATTTATATATTTTCTTTCAACTGCTATAAAGTAAAGGGAACTGCCCTTTGCCAAGGGATGAACATATTTTCTTTCAGTTTGGTTTGATTATCCAGTAAATTTGATTCGGTTCGATTTTATATGAAGCCAAAATAAATTTTATAGAAAACTTTTTAGTTCAAATTAAAAAATCGGCCCAACTGACATTACTTTTAGTTGATTATATTTCGTTTTTCAATTAAATTAGTTCATTCAGAAAAATAGAACTTTTAATTTTTAATATTTTTATCGGATTAGATTTGATTATACATGCTTATTTGATTAAATTTCATTAGCTGTTTTTCTAAAATTTAACCATTTTCATTAAGAAGGATCAAATTCAATTTGATTTAGTTGAACACTAACCCACGCCTTCGACCAAAAAAAAAAAAATAGTACTAATAATGCCTTAAACATGCATTTCCCATATCTTTTTTTATTATTATTAAAGGTTGTAAACCAAAGTTTCGATATAATAAATTAGTAAATACTTAAAACTAAAAATCATTCATAACCCATACTTTTTTGTTTAACCTATAGTTATAGTTATAACGTCTTTATTGAATTAACAAACTCCATTAACGTAAAATAACAACTTTTCTTCTAAAAAAAAGTAGTAACAACTTTCCTTTATTTATTTATTTTATTTTTTTTTTTTTGACTTCAACAACTTTCCAATATAATTAAAAAAAAAAAGAAAAAAAAAAAAGGAATGTGCCGCATCCAAAACGGCGAGGATAATGAGATGAGAAAATTGAGAAAAAGGCAAAAACGACTCTGTCAATAAAACGACACGTGGTTCCCATTCTTCATCCCACACGCTTACTTGATTCTTCCTTAAGCCAAGATTGGCTCCCTCTCCCTCCTTCGCCAGTCATCAGACGTAAACATCTCCTTCTCTCCTTAATAAATGACAGTCAAACCTCTCTCTCTCTCTCTCTCTCTCTCTCTCTAACCCATACGTATCTTTAATCTCCATTCCTTTGGTTCTAACGGACCGCTACACTTTCTCTCCTCCTCCAAATCCGTTCTATTCTACGCAACCTCATTTCAGTACTTACACTTCTCTTCTGTCTTTATTTATACATATACTTTTTTTAATTTTTAACCTCTTTCTGCATAAAATATCTCTCTTTTTTCATTTCTCTGACCTCTATTCAAGAAAACCAACAATGGCGACTAAGCTTGTTTGCTTTTCCTTTGCAGCTTATGCCAAAACCCTTATTGACCATTTAAAATCTCTTAATATTCCTATTCTTCCTGGCCTAACTGACTCAGAATTCAAATCCATAGAATCTACTTACCGTTTCTCTTTCCCTCCTGACCTTCGTTCCATTCTTCAAGAAGGTCTTCCTATTGGGCCCCATTTTCCAAACTGGCGTTCTTCCTCTCCACAGCAAATCCAAATTCTTTTAAATCTTCCTATCTTGAACCTTTCCAAGAATATTAGTCAAAACAATTTCTGGGTTGATTCTTGGGGTGATAAACCAGAAGATAGTAATAAAGCATTAGATATGGCAAAAAGGTTATTCTTTGATAAAGCACCTGTTCTTGTTCCTATTTATGGCAACTGTTATATTCCTTCTACGCCTAATGACGCCGGAAACCCTGTTTTTTGCGTCGATAATGGAGGCGTACGTGTTTTGAGCTTTGATCTTGCTAGGTTCTTTCAAGAAGTTGAATTCTTGCAAATTGGTGTTCATTCTATCAAACCAGTAAATTTTCCAAGAATTGAAAAGGTAGCCATCAATGTGCCGGTCTGGGCGGCCACAACTGCACGAAAGATTGATTTTTGGACAGATGTGGCCGAAAATGGGAGGAAGGTGGTGGCGCGTGAGGACACACATGGGTGGTGGACTGGTGGGAATTTGGATTGTAGCTGGGAGATGGGTGATTGTTTAGAGGAGGTGTTTTGGAGGCTGAGAGATGGAGGGTGGAAAGAGGAGGAGGTTAGAGAGATGATGATGATGGACGGTTGTGATGAGGGGATGAAGAAAGGTTGTGGGCCTAAGCTTGGGAAAGAAGATGTGGTATGGCACGTGAGATTGATGTCACTTGTGTTATTGCGTGCGGGATGGAGTAGGGAAGATGTTGTGTACTCGCTTGAGCTTCAAGATAATGAGGATACTAATTCTATTGGGAAATGCTTTTTAGATTTTCAACTTCCAAACAGTAGTTGTTCAAGACAGGATGATGATCATCAACAGAGCAGTATCAAGCAGTTGATGAACATGCGATCACTTGAAGTGTAATGTGATCCTCTCCGGCCCCACATTACTGTGGTCCCACAAGTTTTGCCTTTTCTTTTTTTTCTCTTATTACAGTATAATATAATATACTAATATTTTTATTTTTCTTTTCTATGATGATTCATTTTTCATCCCATGTTTATTCATTTCGTTAAACATTGTAAATACTATATTTTCTTTCTTTTGGCTTGTGATTAATTATATATGAAAAAGAGTATGGGAATGGGATGTGTTTAATAGTATAAATATACTGATATTTCCCGAATGTAATTTTTATATTTATTAGTTCATGATATTTTCTGAATGTAATTTTTATATTTATTAGTTCATGATGGGGTGATGTTATTTTCAGAGCATAAATTCCATATTCATCCATAATATCTTAACTTTTCACCCATTTCTACCATCGTCTCTTTCTTCACCTTATAAAATAAAACAACCAATTTTTTTATTTATCAATTTTTAATTTTTTAATTATTTATTTATTTCTATTTCTCTATTTATTCTGACCGTCAAGATCCATCAATCTTGCCCATTTGCAATCAAAATTTGAAACTTGCTTTTTGGTTTTTAAATAACCTGAGATAAGAGAGATATTGCATTTGATTACAGGATTCAAAACATATTGAATTTGGATCGAAAATGGTGGGATTTAGTTACAGTAACCGGTACATTTTAAGGATAGAAGAAATCACCAACTCTAGAAAGAGGAGAAAGAGGAAATGGGTTTATCAAAACCAAATCTAGAAAGGATAAGGAAGCAAAACATGAGATTTTTTGAACTTTGACATTCGAGTAAAAACTCGGGCAATTTTACATTAATGAAGATTCATCAAAGTTTAAGTGAAATAATGTAAAGATGACACAAATAAAAGGAATATAAAGGGTAATTTGTCTATTAATAGATTTTGTTCTGCTAATAATAATTTAAGCTCTGGAAATCGGCTAGGTTGGTATTTAAGTTAGGGAAAGATTTACCTTCTTTCAGCATATGGTCCATCTATACACTAGATTAGAATTGAGTATTTAGTTAACTGAGCTAAACTAAACCAAATAAACTCAATTTCAGTCTAAACAAACTCATTTTTATGACAATTGAATTTAAAATCGAATAGTATAAAAATCAAATAAAATTAAATTGAATTGATCGATTTGATTTGAATTCAATTATTTTAAACCATATAAGCTACTTTGGGTGATAAAAATAAATTTAATTTATTATATATAATAGTCAAACTATTTGGTTTTTTCACTAAATTTTTAAAACATCCAACCGAATCTCATCAAAATGGATAAATTTGGTTCTATTTTCAATTACAAATAGATTATTGTTCACCCCAACATCAAACCAACCTAAAACAAATTTTAGGTTATAAGGAGGATATTCAAAAAACCTTCATTCACCGGGATAAGCAAGTCTTATCCTTCAAGTTACGTATTTCCTTATCAGCAATTTTGAATACCTAATATTGATTTAGAGATTTTTATTTTGAATAGTATTAAAATAATGAAAAATCTTTTCAGGAATGCCTCCTTTAATGGGAAAAGCAAATAATTACTATTATTAATTAAAAAAAAACAAAACAAAACACTTATTTTCCCAAAAAAGAAAATCACCATTTATTGATAAAAACAGGATACTAATTCTGGCTACTATTCTGATGATAATCAAAATAATATATAAAAAAAGATCTTCATTTCATGCAACATTATGTATGGCTATTTTAATAAACAACCGACTTATGATGGTGCAATGCTTCTTAATGCTAATAATACGTGGCATTTACATTTA
The DNA here is from genome assembly GCF_041381405.1 of Jatropha curcas. Classification (NCBI taxonomy): domain Eukaryota; kingdom Viridiplantae; phylum Streptophyta; class Magnoliopsida; order Malpighiales; family Euphorbiaceae; genus Jatropha; species Jatropha curcas. Next base: position 29,316,251 of record NC_143153.1, read on the forward strand.
AAATAAATAAATAAACAATGCACTTATGAAATAACAATATAAAATTGGAAATGACTATTGTAAATTATAAAACAAGAGAGTAATTTACATATCTTCTCGAAAAATAGAGCAATTTACTTCTTAAAATTATATTCTTTAGAATTTATAATTTAAAATTATTATAATGCCACTTTTCAATTTCCAATATATTAATAAAAATAAAACATAATTATGCTGATAAAAAAAATCATAGGTTTTTCATTAATCCTGAATTCTTTCTGAATTGTAGTTTTAACATGCGTTGTAAGTAATGATTAAATGATAAATTTCACGATGAAAACAATGCCATATATCATTAAAAAAAAAAAAAAAAAACTCATAAAAGTCAATTTTGTAATTTTCTAATATAAATTTCGCTTTTGATAATGATGTTTCGGTATCACATCCTTTGGGGGTCTCAGTCTACTTGTTATGTTATAATTCGACAAAATAATTTAACGTTTTTGGTGTTTTTCTTCTTTGAATTGACACAGCTGAAATATTACACAAGCAATTGAAGAAAAAGGAAATTCTTTTTATTGTTTTTTCAAAAACAATATATTTAAATAGACTATGACTTTGAATTCTTTGGATTAGATAGTCAGGCTTTTGAAATTAGAAAAATTGAATTTTTAGCTCAAATTATATAAATAAATTAGAATTTATTGAAAACAAAAGAAATATAAATATTTAAAAAAATACTCAAACGTGTTACATGTATAGTATTATCTTTATATATAGCAAGGGATTAATTCTCTTTTGTTTTGGTACTATGAAAGGCCTTCTTTCTCATTTTGGGTTTTGGGTTTTGGCAATTGCAAACTCAATCAATTTTGTCTCTTATCTCGAAAGTTCTAATGTTTCAAGTTTCAACAATTGAAAATTTGCAAAATCTTTAAGAATAGAACAAAATCACCAAACCAAAATTAAATCATTTAACCAAAAGCCAATCTAAAAAGCCTAACGTTGCACTAACGTTGTACATGACTAGACCAAAGTTGGTTTGTGTCTCTACAAAGAGCAGAGTTTTGTTTTATTTAGGTGCTAAAAAAAAAAAAAAAAAAAGCCTCAATATCACTATAATAATCTAGCCAATCATATATAACATGATTGATTTTCTCTATGTTCTGTAAAAAAACGTGAAAGGAAGCTTTCGGATAGACAAAAGTTGAGTTTTGATGCGTAAAAGAAGCTTTTTTTTTTTTTTAGTACTAAAGAAATCAAGACTTAATATTATTATAATAATCTAATCAATCACGTTTGATCTAATTAATTTGCTCATGTCCTGTGAAGCATGTGAAAAGTAGAAGATTTTGGATTCGAATTATCTACACTATAAAAATTATCACTAGTTTAGTGAATATATTGAAAGGGAAAAGATATTGTTATTATGTAATCCGTACAATATTCTTCGAGTCTATTGAACTTCCTACAAATTTTTTAAAAAATCACTGTAATAATCTAAATTATGTAGTGAATCGGTCAATTTTTAGAACCGACACCCATGAAAATATTGCCTATTTTTGGGCTTGTCATCGTCATTGAACATTGCTTACCGATGCAAGATTGAGTTATGTACATGAGATTACCGAAAGACAAACTTGCTATGCTTTATGTATTGTCTGTGACATCTACTGGCATGTGGCTGGCTTTTCAAAGGGGATCCTTCTGTTGTTCACATTACGTACGTAGACTAGCTAAGAATTGCAAGTTGGAAATTGTCCAAGTCACAACTTTGTTTCCTTTTTCTTTTGTCAGCAATAACTTTTTTCCTTTTTTTATTATTATTAGCTATAAAAAATTTATCAAAATCAAACATCTACATCTAAATCAACATGCTCTATACATCTAAACTTGACTCGATAATATCAAGTGAAAAAAAATCTAGTAGAGGCAGATTAGAAGCAAACCTAAGGAACGTTATAAATATTTATATATAAGTTACGGACCACTTAAATAATTATAGTAAATTTCAAGGATGAAATAATTATTTTTCCGTATTATATCTTTGATGAATAAAATTAAAACTAAGATATTTTTAATAAATGTGTCATGTTTTTAAAATTTTTTACAGAATATTTTCACATCCTTTTAGGTATAAAATTGATTACATTTTGAGATTTATGGTTCCCTCCCTATGAATACGCCACTAATTTTAAACTGAGATAAATAAATCTACACAATCAAACTATCAACTTTTTTTTTAAATTTATTGGAGGCTTTTAAGGGCTGAAATAATACTGCAAGCTACATAATATGAGCTAACAGTCTCCTTGGCTCACCAATTTGCTAAAAACAAATATCACTTTTGAGTCACTTATTTCAAATGATAAATATTTTACCAACCGGTAAAAAAAGAAAGTGTTCCACGCATGAGTTTTAATTTTATTTACGACGGAACCAGAATTGAGACCAAAATCAGACCGAAATCAGTGAGTCCAAAACCCACACAAACAAAAGGACCGGTTCTAATTTCAATTCTGAGTCTCATCGATAATCAGAATGGCCCTTCGGGTTCAACGAGCCGGTCAGGTATACCTAGCAGTCAAACAGAAAGGTCGAATCATAAATTCTCTCCTCACGGCCCAGTACTTATGGGCCTACTACTTTCTTAGCCCCACTATAGAATGAGAAACCCAATACTTATGGACCTAATCGCTCGCATAACAATTGAAAAAGTATCAGCTCCGGCTATAGAAGGCGAATGCACCATGGCTACCACTGTGTGGCTCGGCTGGTGCTGCTCTTCAATGGAGATTTATGCGATCAATACTCCGTTTTTGCTCGGAGTTTCACTTTTCGTCAGTTCTTATGTGAATTCTATAATTTCATATCGAGACCATCTACATAATAGGTTTATTTAATTTCTACCTTCCTGTTTTTTATTTTTTTTTTTCATTTTAATTTCTGTTATTCGCATCCTTATCGAGGCTTAATTTTATACGAGCAATTACATGCTGATAACTAAAATATGAATTCAAATTTCAGTTAACCTTTTATTTTTGTTTTAGATTTCTTCATTGAGAAATGGACCGTTGAATTTGGATATAATGTCAATTTATTAAAGCTTGTTGTTAAATTAAGGAACATTAACTCTTAAATCCTGAGTTTACTATTATTGTATATGTCGTTGCAAATTCACTTGGCATGACTGTGATTATAATGAATGTTGTTGACTGATGATGGTATTCATGTTGCTTTTTTATTCTTTCTATATTGGGTTCATTTACAAGATATTTAGGTGTTATTTCTGGAAGTTGCTATTAAAATAAGGAATGTAAGGGATGATAGCTAACATAGCAGTGTATTTTATGACCAGGAATCCAAAAGAAGTAGAACAAAGTAAAGAGTATTGATTCAGTGAACTTAAATTAGAATAGGATTAATGTTTTTGTTGAATTGAGCAACTGAAATAATCATATGCTTGTAGTACAATAGGCACTGGCTTCCAGATAGAAATTCTTGTTGCATTGTGGTTTTGGTGAGTCATATGTTTGTGAATATATGTGATTCGCTTTTAGAAGTATCAGGAACAAGGGTCGACATTTCCACTTAATGTGCAGAATAGGATGTTGGCATTGCTATCGCAGGTTTACAAGAGAAGCATTGGACATTATGAGTTGGAAGTGCAAGATTTGATCGTCTTTAAATTCTTTTGTTTTTACATGGTGCTTGTCACCTCATATTATTCTTTAGCTACATTTTTTGTTTTTTTGTAAATGAACTACTATTATGTGCTTTTTGTCACTTCCCTCTAACTCTACCCTAACCTATGAGTTGGAACGTGATTTATAATGGAGTTAAAATATTTTTCCTATAGGAGTTTCATGAATGATTTGTTTCTAGCATGATTCTATGAAAATTATCTGAGAGACAATACAAAGCTGGATCAGTGGATACAACTAATAACAAATGGACTTTTTACATTCAATGGAGGGATGCTTGGTCATCTGAAGGACAGACATTTCAGAAGAAACTTGATGAATTGGTTACAAATCTAAGTCAACCTTGACTCTAATATGCGTATGCTTGCATGTGCAATTGATCTAGTCTCATCATTTGTGTTTATAATTTTCCTTGTATATGCACATCTCTTGGACTACTATAATGACTAAGAGATTCATCCTCAAGTATGCATATTAGAATGTCATGCCATATGTATGCTGCTTTGCCGCCCTAGAGCCTGCAATATGTGAAGCCTAGTAGTGCACCCTTTATTTTGTAATCATTCTAACATAGTGAGACATAACTTATCACATGCAGTGAGCCAATGACTGATGTATGGGGGTGAAACGTTTGAGATAAATTAGGTTTTAGATTTCTTTTTAAAATTTTATTCATTGATATTATCATATACTCCATTTTTTTTAAGTGAATACTCTTGGAATTTTACTTATTATCATGGTTTTGTTTGCTTTTTTCTTTTTCCATGGCATGCTTTTTGCAAGTTTTATTGAGGAACTTGTCATAATAACAATATTTATTACATTTCTCAGTACTGAACTGGTAATGGGGAGGGCACTAATTGTCACATTAGTTGTAGGGCCATACTGTTATCATGCCAAAAGGGAGACTCTCCTAAAGTTGTATTTGTGCACACGTTTCAGAGTATTGTTTTTATGTCTATGTTATGTGTGTATGCATATAGATATACATATATTCTGATGTAGGTGGGTGAATTTGTATGTGTATAATTATGTGATACATGGTTGATCACTAGGACTATTTTTTCTTCCTAATAAAATATCGTGCTTATACCAACCTGTAGAAGGAAAGTCTTCATGGTTAAGTAACCATATCTACTTTCTTTATGAAAGTTGGTTTTGGTTAACTGCAGGCTTAAGGTACTATGGCCAAATTTGCCCTGAGTCCCTATAATTATTTTTATTATTTTTTTTTTAAATTTTGTCCCCGTTAAAAGAAAAGAAACTGCTTTTGCAACATAATAAAAACCTGACATCTCAGATATTTTTCCATGTTTACTTGAAAATTTTTTCAAAATATTGTAATAACATAAAATAATCGTTGAGGTTATTATTTTCTTACCAATTCTTGAGGTTACTATAGTTGGGTATACGATTTCCTTACCAATTCTTGTGCATGTGGTAAGATATCTATCTTCATTACATATATATTTTTTTAAAAAACATTTTAGAGTCTATGTGCTCAGATTAGAAATGTGTGGTACATATGACTTACATGTTAGGATGAGTAGAGCTAAATGTTGGTATGTGACCGTTAGTCATTGATATAGGGTGGTCCTTGAGTCACATGGCCAGCGTAGAATTTTTCTATCTTGGTAAGTTCGGTAGGCTTGTTTTGGATTTTAACTCCCATTCCTATTTAAATTATTAAAAAGTCGAGTAAACTTTAACGCTGCCAACTAAGGATATTCTGTATTTGTAAATTTTATTGCTATTCGCCCGAGAGTGACGAGATTCTCATTATCTTGTGCTTTGTGATAATATATGGAAGGATTTGGAGGTGACCAATCCAGGAATAGAGTTGTTGTGGATGTGTGAGCTAGCTATCGCCTCAAATCCCTATAAATCATTTTGATTTTCATCAATTTTTCATATTCAGGGTTAACTTGTCTTTCCATTTTATTGTTTTATTGCAGGAATTGTCAACATGGTGCTTAAGAAGACTACAACAAAGATGACTCTGGGAGAGAATGGTCGCCATTCTTTTACAAAGCGTCGATCTAGCATTTTCAAGAAGGCCAGTGAAGTTTGTACCTTGTGTGCAGTTGAAACTGCAGTTGTTATCTTTTCCCCTGGTAGCAAGGCCTTCTCCTTTGGTCATCCCAGCTTTGATGCAACTATGAATAGGCTTGGCAACCCAGGGGATCCACATTCTAGTGTTGCTAAGCATATGGCTGAGCATGAGGCAAATACTGGTGCGCTTAACAAGCAGTATGCAGATGTGCATCAAGAACTAGCTGTTGAAAAAAGGCAAGGAGAGGAACTCAAAAAGTCGGGAAAGGCTCAGGGCATGCCGTCGTTTTTTTATAAACCCATTGAGCAGCTCAACTTGAATGAGGTGTTGACAATGAAAGCTTATTTGGAGAAAGTTAAGGCAATTCTAGTGAAGCGACTTGTGGAACTTCAGATTCGGAATTTTGGTCTATCTGCAAATTCTGCTGCAGCCTATGGTCCTATTGTTTTTAACCCAAAAGGAATTGGTGCTCCTCCTCGTGAATTGCGCTTCCTCTAATGATTGAATTCTGAGTTTGAATAAGAGTGATGGGGAGAATTTGGTTTAGTTATCTTGCTATTTGTGTTATTATATGAGTGATTTCTAGTAATTCTCTCTTTTCACTGCTTTGATCGGATGGAAATGTATCATTGGGCATTTATAAATGTTCATTTAAAATAAATAATTTCCATATTAATAAAGAGCTTGAGGATTTTGGTGGTATTTGCTTCAATGTTTATGAAAGATCTTTATCCCTTTGTTTATTGTTTGTATGATAAGAACCTTTTCAGTTATTCCTGTAAGTAAGTTAGAATAATGATTAACCCTGTGGTTAAATATATTATGTGATGTGATGATAATTCGCTATCTCCTGATTACGGTTTAGTATGCAGTTTAATAGAAATGTGCTGCTATTTGTAAAGTAGCCATTGATATTTATATTATCAATCTCTTTTTAAAGAAACATTGTTGATTGTTGAATCAGATTCTCATAATGCAATTTGTGGATTCTTTTTAACAGAATAGATCTCATGTGTTTTTCTGTATCAAGTGTTTGCTTTGTTCAGATTTCCAGATCTATGAATGTGTTTGCTGGTGTTGAGATTTCCACTTCTTTCTGGCTTATAGTTTTTTGCTCTCTGGTATACAAGTTGGGCTGATGTTTGTTTATTCATTGATTTAGCAGTTATTTTCTGCGTCGAAGCCAAGCTGTTTGTGCTGCATTTTTGCGTTGCCAACTTTAATACCATTTCTCATTTCCAAAATGTCTCGAGTTTGTTGGCCTTGCTCCTTGTCTACTATATCGGTAATTGGTTGGGCTTTGGGCTGTTGGATAATAGTTTGGAGATTGAGATTAGAGATGTATTCTTGGGTTTAGTTTTATATTTTGACAAGGTTTTTTTTTATTTATTTGGGAGTTCGGATGTAAGTAAGTGGCCTCTTGGTATGAATTAGAACTTAGATAAATTAAGTTTTTTCTATATTATTTTAATGACAATTAATTCGTTCCCACTAAAAAAAAAGATGTGTTTTAACTTTTTTTCGATATCCATTTTTGAAATTAAATTACAGTTCTTCTCATATATAAACAATCAGAAAATTAGAGTAAAATTGTTATTAATCTAATCTTACACAAAAATGACGAATCATTAGATGTATTTAACTTACATCAAATAAATTTTTATATCAAGCCGAACTTAGTCAAATTCATTTGAAGTTCTTCTTTTCGGCATGTATGTGTTTAGGCTGAGCGAGACGATAGTTAAGTAAAATTCTTCCAGCGATACGTAGATTTTGTCTAACTGGGATAGTTTAGACGGGCAAAATATAGGCCTGGCCCATCTCTTTTGAAATCTAATTTTTAGTTTTTTATGCCTTTTACATGTTAGGCCTGAAATAGCACTAGCCCAGTGGCTATTTTAGCATTTGACAGGAAGAGAGAGAGAGAGCAGTAGTATCATTTGTATACCGGCAACGGATTGGCTCGTTAAGCGCAGGAAATAGAAACGCGAGGTTTTAAAAATGGCGTCGGCGATGATGCGATCTGGTCTTCGTAATGCTCTTCGCGGTGGCTCTAAGGTCTCTGCTCCTCCCAAGAGACGTTTTTCTTCCTCTGCTCATCATGACGAAGCTTGTAAATCTCTTATCTCTCTCTTTATTTATTCAATTTTGATTTCATTATCAGTCTTTAGGAATCAGATTTCGATTTAACTATACGGATTTTTTTTTATTCTTTTCCTCACAAGTTCGATTAATCGTTGAGCTGCGAACACGTTAGGGTTCCAAATTGATTATCGTATTTGATCTTTTTCTTTCCCTAGGGTTTTTCTTGTTTTTTTAATATTTGAAAATTATTGATTTGCTGTGTTATTATGCTGTTTGGTTAATAACAAATGTGGGGAATGAGCAAGATTGGAGATTGGACTTTTATTATCGAGAAGTCAACTTTCAATTGGGATATTCTGATATTTCAGTTTGAATTTTCTTGTTATACTTATAGGATTTGTCTTTTGTGTCCATTTTGGTTTATTTAATGTGGTTGATTTTGTAATTATTTTTCTTTCAATAAAATTCATCAGATGAGGCGGCAGAGGCATCAAAGTGGGAGAAGATAACCTATTTGGGCATTGCTACATGCACCATCTTAGCTATTTACAACCTATCAAAGGGCCATCCCCACCATGAAGAGCCTCCCGTAAGTTTTCTGTTCAACTGAAACTTTATTCTTCAATTGTTGTTAAGATTGATTTTTCTAGGAGTTTCTTCTATGTCTCCATTGGCATGTCTTGGTGGAGTAAAAAGCTTCTGGTGGTTCCTTGGTGACTGTATTGGATTAGATTTTGCATGCTGTATGCTTTTGGAATCTGACTGTTGTCTGCTCAATTTTGTGTACACTCATGCAGGCATACCCATATTTGCACATTCGCAATAAGGAGTTTCCATGGGGTATGTATTTAATGAGTTATTACTTGTCTGATTTGTTTTCTTTCTCACTAAAAATAATAATATTTTTTTTAATATTCTTATTTGAATCAAATATTCATCACTTAGATCGAGCTTCTTGGTTGTTTATTGAGTTCCCAAAATATGCCTCTTTGTTAGCTGTGTATACACTGTGCACCCAATTGGTAGTAACATGGCAGCTGACGGTAATTTGTGAGGGAGCATCTAACTTCACCAATGATGAACAACAATGCCCATGTGATTGTGGCATCATGTCTGAAGTGTAGAAAGGCAGATATTGCTTTCAGCATGCATGCTTCTGTTATGATGGAAAATACTGCCCAACGTTAAGTTGTCTGTTGTTTATGAGGTTAACATCTGGTGGGTGGTATTGTTTTAGGGCTTCGGCTATATATAAAGTACACAGATATCTCTTGTGGGCAAACTGAAACAACCCCTCTAATCAAATGTGGGGAAGTGCAGTTCAGTTTGTTTACTAAAGAATTTTCTGTTTTCCTTCATTGGAGATCTGTTACCATTAAGGTGCTGTGCCACCAAGAATTCTGTGCTTATTTTTGAATTCAAACTTTTCATGGCATCACTGAAGGTTGATTCATGGAGGCAATAAACAAAGCTTTAAGAAATTAAAATGATGTAAATTAGGAAGTTTACATTTTTGCAGATGTTTATGTTATGAAGCAAATTGTTTGGTTGTATTAGGATTAGAATGCATAGCTTATAGGTATCATTGTCATCTATGTTGGTAAAACATCCAGCTTGATGTTTGGTCTTATGGATGAGTTGAACTTCAATGCGCCATGAAGTTGGAGGGGTTGGTTTATGTAGCATGTTTTTTAAGTTGTTAACCTCCTGTAAGTGTTGTGAGGCCTTTCTTAAATAGTTAAATTCTTTTAATATGTTTACATGTCGTTATTATAACTGATCGTATAATTATTGTTTGAGTGTTAAATCTAGACTGGATGCTTGATAGTGTTTATCTTATATGCTTTTCCCCCTTATGTGCAGGACCGGATGGGCTGTTTGAGACAAAGAAACATTAAGTATTTGATGGCCGTTACATGAAGATATCTGAAGTTACCCTCTTTTAGTGCATTCCTTGTCTCGTGTCAGTTATTAGACTATCTCGGATGTTCTTTGAATTTGATGCTAGCATTTGCATTCCAATAATGTGGAATTTGTGATTTTGCAGTTAACCAAGTGCTAGTGCTTGTCTCCTATTTTTCTCACTTGTGCGCTGCTAAATAAAAACTGACCAATGACATCTGGTTTCTCTTTTCAATTTTTGTTGATTATCGATTTGTTAGCGAGTCCATGTTTGATGGTAAGGGTTTGGAGCCGTTAAAGTAGTTTTGCTATATGGAGTTCTTGCTATTGGGTGCTTAAGATGCCATTCAGTAGAATTTTGAAAGAAAATGCAATGGTAACTTGCGAAAAATGTTTATTGTAATGAATTGACCTGTTTAACTACTTTTTCTAGTAATGAATTCATTAGTAATGGGCTTCGTGTTGGGACTTTGTGATGAAAACTACAAAAGAGAAGTTTACTACTGCTCTACCTGAATCCAAGCCTAAAAGGGGAGGAAAATAAGAGAGCAGAAATCATTTATTTGAAAATTTGAAATGAAAAAGAAAATTAACACCAATGGGACTATATAGTTAAAAAGTAGTGAGAGAAGCAAAAAAGTGCAATCCTCTGGCTTCGTGAAGCTCACTACCACTGTGGACGCGGAACTCATTATCTCGCTCTCTGCTTATAACTCTCTATGTAATGTTAACAAGCACGCTAACCAGCTAATTGTTCTACAAGTACAAATGAATGAATTTGCATCTTAAGTTGCAGGGTGAACAAAACAAAGTCTCTTTCGAAAACCATTACAAATAATCCTATTTGATAACAAAAGAAAATAAAATGTAGCAGGACATTGGCAAGCCATATCTTGCAATTCATCATATGTTCATTGGCTCAGGAACAGAGGAATTTAATATATCCAATAGTGAATTCTGAGGCTCTAACTCTTCATGCCACAGGGGAAGTGCTTCGCCAGGATAGTAGTTTCTTGTCACTCCCTCTGAGTTAATCTGCATAATGCCACATCATACACAAAAAGTTAAGTCATTTCCTGTACTTTGGAAATGAGAAATTGCTATATTGCTTACTCCTGAAAATCTTACAATGACAGTGCGCACAACACCACCGCTAGCCCCATCTCTTGCCATGGCCAGGGAAACTGCCTTTACAACTAATTGCTGCAATGCATCAAAGAGCTTCTATGGTCAATCCTTAGGCACAAAGTTACTTGCAAATATATTTTTCACTACTTTGTAGCTCAGTTCTTCCATTGAAAAACCAAAATCCGTATCATCAGGGGAAGAGGATGCAAGGGGACAGAAGGGGAGTAAAGGTGAGAAAATCAAAGACTTTCATGCACATTTTAAATTTGCACTTCGCCAGTCAAACCTAACCCTAGTAATTCAGCACAGATTCGCTTTCAATAAAATAATTTCACAAGCGAAAACTACGGATAGAGTCCAATCAAACATCAAAACTGTTCATCATAAATCTATTCCAAAGTATTAAATAATTTTTTCATTAGCATTAACTACTATGTACCTCAGCTTCATCTTTTGTCATTCCTTCTTTCCATGCTTGATCAAAGAATCCATACAAATAAGTGGAGCCAGATCCTGAAAATCCCATCATTATGTTAACTTGTTTGACATTATATTAACATTGCACTAACAATATTTTCCATTTGCATCAATTATATTTAAAAATAGAATCCAAAAATCACAGGCGGTTACTTACTAAAGCATGAGGCAATTCAAACTGTTTTGATGCTCAAAGAAATATTAAGAAAAATAGATACATTGACAAGCTAAGAGCAAATAACTGTGTCATTCAACTCAAAAAACAAAACTGCAAGTCAAGAAAATATAGGCTATAAATAACATAGTACATTAAAACGAAGTCAAAGGTAAATCTAGATCAGATCAAAATGCACAGGTAATGGAAAACGCAATTAACCTACAATATCAAATTAACTTGCACCATCTCTGGCGCATGAGAATCCCCTGCTTTGCAAGGGTTCAGATCATCATTCATAGAGTAGAGAGGAAATATATACCTCCTATAGCAAAAGGCTGTTCTATTATTGTCCCACCAAGAGGAACTCCATAAATTTTACCACCCTCATACTTGTCCCATCCACCAACTATTATGCCAGTTTGCAGCATGTTCTGCAATGTGAACTATAGGAGGTCAAGCATGAGAAGGAAAACTCAAAATTGTGAACTCTTTGAAGCAAAAATTCACAACAACTTAACGGGGAAACCAAAGTAGCAAACCCATAACCCCCCCTACTCCCCCAGCTTTTTCCCTTCCTTTTGCTCTCTCTCACTTGAAAGTAAAGTAAACATAAACCTTATTGTTATAAGATAATAGCCTGACAAGATTTGCAGCAACTTTGACAGTTGCCGGCTGCCCTAGCTGTATTCTGTCCAAAAGAGTAATTTGTTATTCAGACAATGTAAACATACAAAGACAAGAAAACCATGACATGATTAAGATCCTGCAAAGTCAGCACTAAGTGCCAACAGAAGTAAAACATTCCAATCTGCACTAACTACACACATTTACAAATATATAAGCTTTATCAAAGTTATAAATCCTCATACGACAAAATTGTAAAGTAACAATAAGGTCATTATGTTATTACTTAAACTTTGACAATCATCCACACAAGCCATATAATTACTGCCTATAGATGAGTTGAGAAGTAATGGCCACAGAACATTCATCAATAGGTAAAACTTTTCATGGTGTCAGCTAAAAGGCCTTGTACTCTAAATGAAACCAGAATGCATACACTTATTAATGAAGAGATAAAGCTCCTTTAAATAAATGAATCAAATTTGGCGTAGTAATGCAACTTTGGATGTGATTATAATTCTTGCAAAGAGCCAACTTTTATCAATATTCCATAAGAATTTAGTATTATTTGCTTACAAACGTTAGAATCTAGATAAAAAAATGACATGAACCAAATTCAACATTTCTGGTTGAAAAAAAAAAATTACAGAGAAAAGATATGGATCAAAAGTTAATGAGAATTGATGAACAAACCTGACATAGAGTGATTGGACTAGTGACAAAAGCCAAGATTATCAAAATCCATAAAAATGCCAAGACAAAAATATAATAAGAAAATTAAAAAAGCACTCACGTGTGTTGATGAAGAAAGTAACGGACATAGTCAGATACAATTTGGGAATCTGCCGCCTGCAAAAGAAGATAGCATGAAATTAGCATTCACAGAAACCACCATAGTAATAAACATCATCTTCACTCAACTGCAATGAGTAGAGAAATAAGGATAGAGCAACTAAGTTATGAAAGAGAGATGGAAATAATACCGATCCAGAACGGCAAATGTAAACATTGTCGGTGAGCTGAGTGATTTTATCAGACGCCCTATTAGCAACATACATTCCTGGAAAAGTAACGCAGCAAATTTATAAAATTTCGTCAAACTCAAAATCTACAAACTTTTTGTTTGGAACTTCGACTGAGAGAATACTTCCACAACCAATTGATCAAATCTTTATCAGAAAAACAGAAAATTGAAATATTACCAGTGCTGGTGCGAGAGTCGGCGCCGAGGACAACGCCGCCGTTATAGGTGACGCCGATGATAGTAGTACCCATAGAGTGAGGGGCGTTGAGATCCATTAGCTTGGTAAAAGATAAGCCAAACTTAAATCAGAAACAAGAAGGATCAGTGAAGCAGAAGCAAAAGCAAAGAGGGGAAGAGGAGGGAGAGGGCTTTTGTATTCTCTATTCCTTGTGCCTTGGGAACTGACTTCCTCCTCAAGCCTATTCTTTTCTTCAGAGCAATTGGTTGGTTCGACCGGTTTTTGCTAACCGAACCGAATATTTACCATCGAAATTCAAGATATTTTTAACAAATTAGGAATAAAGTTTAAAACTTTATGGGCAGGTAACTCGTTAGCGTTTAAGGTGAAAAAACGGCGCCATCAGCTACTCCTCGAGAACCTTGAAGATTGAAAATAGCCTTAAAACTTTAATTGCTCCAATGGCAAAATATAAAAGTCTTTAATGAAACTTGAAAGCAAAGTTGGTTCACCTGATGCAGCAAGCTGTGTAGCTTTACTTTGACTGATTGAAGTAGATCGGTCAACTATGTACTTTGAAAACTATCTTTGCTTTACATTAAATTTTTGTTGCTTATATGAGATTGTACTCCAACAACATTGCTTACTTTCAAGTCACTTGCAGGAAATATGAGAGAAAATTAAAGAATAAAAGGGAAAATCTGACTTCTTGTTATTCAAATGCCAGAGGTTAGGTTGTCAAATTCAGGCTTCAGTAGGATTTCCATTTCAGATTTCAAAGTCATTTTACGTTTTGTGAGGATTTTAAGTTTCATTTATGGTTGCAAAGCCAAAACAGAGGTCATGGTAAAAAACAAGGAGCCATTTCTCTTTCAATATTGGAGCTTGACAGGATAGTATACTTGCATAGATGACTGAAAACTTTTGTGTTCAAGCCGGTACTTAGATATTTTCTAACGTTGTTATTTGAACTGTTGTTAAGAAAAATTATGTTAAAGATATTTTATTGGAAGCCAAACTTCAAATGTGAATTTGGCATATTACACTCATAAAAATAAAAATGACAGAAGCTGTGGCGAAATTTGGAATCTCTTATTATTATATATCAAAACCTTAATTAATTTTCTAAACTTAATTTTGTCTCAATTAAGCATACACAACAATAGTGCACTGTGATTGGAATAAAGCAAATAATCACCATAGAACCCTATAAATTGGCCTGATCATCTCAGGGTCAATAAAAAAAAAGTACAAAATCTTTACGACAAGAATATTTGGTTGCATACACAATTACTTAGTAGAAACTTTACTCAGTTGCATCATCCCCACCATTAATCCCATGGTTTCCTGTTTCCGGCAAGGTTCCCAAATCGGTTCGTGCCTCTTTTTCTTCTTGAGAAACTGAAGAATTCAATGAATCATTCTGAGATGAATTATTTGAGTCATTTTGGTTGACATCAGTGTTGCTATAAGTGTTTGAGGGTGCATCTTTCTCTTCTTGGGATGTTGAGGATTCGGAGGAACTAACTTGTTCTTGGTTTGCATCTGTACTGTCATTTGTATTGCTATTTTCATCATTTGCGTTGCTTTGGACTGAACTGTTATTGTCATTCTGACCAGCATCACTGCTGTTCGTATCAGCCTGCTCCTTTTGGTTTGTGTCTGCACTGCCATTTACATTGCCATTGTCTGTGTCGCTCTGAACTGCATTATTGTCATCATGATTCTGGCCCGAATCACCATGGTCATTTGTGTTTGAGGAGACATCAGATTGTTCCTTTTGGCCAGCATTACCCTCTTCATCTGTGTCCGAGGACACATGAGATTGTTCCTTTTGGCCAGCATCGCCATTGTTATTTGAAGCTGATGATGTGTCTTTCTCTTGGGAATTGGAAGAATCAATATGTTCCGTCTGCCCTGCTGCATCTGTATTTTCATCCTTATTTGTTGGTAGGACAATTTCTTGATTTCCCTCTCCGTAATTACTATCGGACTTTTCACCTTGAACAGAATCATCATTTTGGCTTCCTGATGAAGGTTCATTGGAGTTGACAGTTTGTTCATTAGACACAGTGGACTCTGAACTGTTAGAATCTGTTGATTCTTGATTAGTTGACTCTACATTCTCAGTTGTAGTGGAAGGCGTTGCATTTGAATCTGATTGCTGAATACTGGCATCTGAGTCAGATTTCTCAACAGATTCAGAATTGTTAGAATCTGTTGATTCTTGATCAGTTGACCCTATATTCTCAGTTGTAGTGGAAGGTGAAGCATTTGAATCTGATTGTTGGCTGCTGGCATCTGAACCAGATTTCTCAGTTTGATCCTTCACAGCATCATCTGCAGCTGACTCTTCTTTTGACATTGTGTTATCTTGTGTTTCACTTTGATTCTGTAGAGAGGAATCATTACTTTCTGAAGCAACCGGAATGGAATTAGAATCCACCTGCTGCTGCTCATTTGAATCTGTTGCTACTGTGGATGAATCATGGGAACCATTCTCTGACCCTTGCTTACTATTTTCATTGTCACCCTCTTCACTATCTGCATTGTTCTTTTCCATCGGTTCATTTTCTGTTGCATTTGCAACTTCATTTTGATTAACATCAATTGCCTCACCGGTATTTGTTTTACTGGCATCAAGTTCATTCTTCTCTTTGCTATCTACCTGTTCCACATCATTAGTTTTCTCGGAATTACCTTGCTCTTCTCCAGGTGTTAAATTTTGAGTATCATGGACAACTGCACTGGAAGCATCATCTCCCTTGTAATGCTCTTCTCTTGCCTCCTTATTATGTTCATCATTTCCATCGTTAACCTGATCTTCTGTTGAACCTGAATTTTCAATTTTATTTTCTGTCTCTTTAGTTTCATCCCCATCGCTTTTGTCTACAACTTCTTTAATTTCTGCTCCTTGACTCTCCTCTGCACTTTCCTTCACTTTACTTTCGTTTCCTTCACTCCCTTGATTCGCCTTATCTTGACTTTCAGTCTCTTCATTCTCCTTTCCTTCCTTTTCCCCATCCTTGCTTTCTGGAATATCGGTCTCTTTACTCTCTACATTCACATTTTCTTCACCGTCATCATTTCCTTTGTTCTCTTCATTACTCTTATCTTCACTAACATTCTCCTTGTTTTCTTCACCCTCCTTCTCCCCATCAGTTGAATCCCCGCTATGCTCAGTTCCATCTTCAGTTTTATCGTTAAACTGATCTTCATGAATTTCACCATCTCCATCCCCAGTGCCAACGTTGCCATCAAGCTTAGTTTCTTCTTCATTCTTGCTTTCATCTTCTTCCTCTTTAGGTCTCACATCTCTAACGACAGTTTCCTCGGCTCCAGGAAGGCCCTTTCTCCCCACAACCTTCATCATCTCATTCCTACTTTTGACACTACCCTCATATGCCACTTTTTTCACACCATCATCATATGCCACTTTCTTGTCGTGAGAGTGCCTGATTTGGTAAAGCAGCCAGATTCCAACACCAAGTAGAAGACATATTTGTAAAGCATGCTTTACCTTAAAACCTTTTGATCTCTGGCTCCTGCGTGGTGATGTCCGGAACATGATGCTTTTTCCTTAACTTCCCGCGATTATTAGCTGCTTGCTTAGTCTAAAGCAGTAACAAATTAATTAAAACCAATACATTCAAAATCAGCAAAAGAACTATTTTCATTCCATTGTTATATATCATGATCAAACCCCTAAGATAGGTAAAACTGACAACAAATATTAATAAGCATCAGTTGAACAAGAGATAATCTGATCTGTAGAGAAACTTATAAAGATCGAAACAGAACAAATACAGAACAGAACGGAGTTGCTTAAACTTATAATTATTCAAATGACAAAATAACTAGTGCCTCCCATCAAGATAAACTCCATCAAAACACTTAATCAACAGCAAGCGAGTACGTACACTATTCAATTTCACATCGGCAAACATGTAGAATGAATTGAGTTTCATACTAATCATTCCCATTCATGAATTAAAACAAATCCACTTCACAAATTAGACAAAATAAACTTGATACTTAAGAGATCTAATTAATCCTAACTTCAAATTAGAACTAGGAATGGCAAGAAATTAATTAGGAAAAAAACTTACTCGGAGAAAACAGAGCCACTAGATTCTGCAACAATGGAAACAGACAAAAAATGTAACAGACCTTTTATTTGGAGAACAATGTAGCCAAAAATGAATAAAGATTTAGACACTGGAACTGAGAATATAAATAGCACTGCTAAAACTGTAATCTTTTTTCCGCTGAAAAGGCCTTTATACTCTCAGATTGGATCTGGTAAGCCAAAGAAAGGAAACAGAGTTCTTCAAAACCACAAATGCCTTTTATTTATATAAAAAGTAAGTATTAATTATTAAAATAATGATATATGTGTATACAGTGTATTAATATCATTTATAGCGCGTGACACTTTAATTATTTAAACGATGCCGTTTCGGTAGCTTATTTCCAAAAGGCTTCGTGGCAATTCTAGTTCTGTTCCAGAAGCTTGCTACGTGTCCTTGACAGTCGGTGACCCTAATTTAACATATTATTATTCTTATCTTTCACGTTCGGTCGCCCATATTAAGTAGTAACAGAGAAGAAAAGATATCGTATCCAAAATTACCATTCAGTCCAGCCATGGCATCGAAGCTTCTAGCTTCCGCTTTCAGCCGAACTTTAGCAAGGACCACCGCCACTGCCGCTTCTCGTGGCTTATCCACCGCCGCGGCAGCCGTGGCGGTTCCATCACCCGGACCAGATGAGGATCAGGGAGTCATAACAGTCAAAGGAGTGAAAATCTCTGCTCGGCCTCTATACCTAGATATGCAAGCAACTTCTCCGGTGGACCCCAGAGTCTTGGATGCTATGCTTCCATACTATCTCGCGCGTTTTGGAAATCCTCACTCTCGTACTCATCTTTACGGCTGGGAGTCCGATTCTGCCGTGGAGACAGCCAGATCTCAGGTGGCGGAGCTAATCGGCGCGTCTCCTAAAGAAATCGTTTTTACTTCGGGAGCAACGGAGTCTAATAATATTTCGATTAAAGGTGTGATGAAATTTTACAAAGAGAAGAAACGACATGTCGTTACTACTCAAACGGAGCATAAGTGCGTGCTTGATTCTTGCCGCCATCTTCAACAGGAAGGTTTTGAGGTCACTTACCTACCTGTAAGAAACGATGGGATTGTCGATTTGGAAAAATTGCGTTCTGCTATTAGGCCTGATACTGGACTGGTGTCGGTTATGGCGGTGAACAATGAGATTGGTGTAATTCAACCGATGGAGGAAATTGGGAAAATTTGTAAGGAATTTAATGTGCCATTTCACACCGATGCTGCCCAAGCACTGGGTAAGATTCCAATTGATGTGGAGAAATGGAATGTTAGTTTGATGTCATTGAGTGGACACAAGATATATGGTCCCAAAGGAATTGGAGCTTTGTATATGCGCAGGCGACCTAGAATTAGAGTGGAGCCCCAAATGAATGGAGGTGGACAAGAGAGAGGGATACGAAGTGGGACTGTGCCCACTCCTTTGGTCGTAGGAATGGGTGCTGCTTGTGAACTGGCGAAGAAGGAAATGGAATATGATGATAAGAGAATTCGGGCTTTGCAGGAGAGGCTATTGAATGGAATTAAAGCTAAACTTGATGGAGTTGTGGTAAATGGTAGTGTAGAGAGGCGATATGCAGGGAATCTGAATGTTTCTTTTGCTTATGTGGAAGGGGAGAGCTTGTTGATGGGATTGAAGGATGTGGCTGTCTCTAGTGGGAGTGCCTGCACTAGTGCGAGCTTGGAGCCTTCATATGTGTTGAGAGCATTGGGGGTGGATGAGGATATGGCGCATACTTCAATAAGGTTCGGCATTGGGAGGTTTACCACAGAAGAGGAGATTGATAGGGCCATTGAGCTTACAGTGAAGCAGGTGGAAAAGTTAAGAGAAATGAGCCCGCTTTATGAGATGGTGAAGGAAGGGATTGATATTAAGCAGATCCAGTGGGCACAACACTGATAGACGATTACAGGAAGCTACAAATATAAGGTAAGTGAGACAGTTTGGAAAATGGATTTTATCCTGGACGAAGACGCCCCATCGAGCTGGAGCCGTCAAAACGCACGGGTTCTGATAGACGGGTTATCATACAGGTTCTTACTTTCTGCTGTACTTGTACATGCTCTTGAGAAGTTTCCTAGGTAAACTAGGTAGAATTTTGGTCCTAGTTGTTTTCTTAAACTTAAAACTATGTGGAATTATCTTCTATGTATGAGCATAACATAATTTAACAACAGGAATAATAAGGTACGCTTCCGCTGCAGATGTGGAAGTTATTTTCTGTTGTATCTTTACCTCATTGATTTCTCTTATGGTGTTATGCTTAATTCACTTGTGAATAGATTATATTTGCGCAGTCTTCTTGAATAGCAGAATGGCCATAAAATGTTAATATTTCTTGCAATTTGGTTTAAGTATGTTGAAGTTCTTAGAGACTGTAGACAAGCACACTGGACTCTCTTATAAACCAAGAAATATGTTGGAGCCATTTGTTTGAGCTTACTCCTTTAAATAACATAGCATAATATCACTGGGATTGTTCACGTTATTGCCTTTGATGCTTTTCGAACCTGTGAAAGGCATGGATGCTCCTACTTACAGGAGATGTGTGAAAGAGCATGTTGGTTTTGTTGCTTGCCATGATATGTTGAAGAACGGAATAGAGAGCCACTTGCCCTGTGAAATCTGACTTAACTATGCAATCCTTTGTTGATTGGACATTGGTAGAAGTTTAGAAATCTACTGTTTAGACTTAGGTATGTTGAAAGTTTGTCATTTTCCTAAATATTAGGAGGATCATGTCAAACTATTAATTCTGTTTTAATTGTCTCTTATGTGTTCACAGGCGTGAAGTGAAGTGTTGGTGCAAAATTTTGTTGGATAAACAAAATTTTAGTCTAAACTTTTTGTTAAACTGGGAAGGGTCACTTGATAGTTAAAAAACTGATGTTGATAGGCATAGTATGTTGACTTTATTAAAGTATTATAGCTACGAATTATGTCACAGGAGTGAAGTATGATTATATATGTATATTGAACTTGACTATATTTTAGTTCATAATTACCAAAAACCTCGTGACTCATAGTGCCTTGTAGCTTATTCATTCTCCCACATTTACTCAAGAACACTAGCCCATCAAGTTGATATGTACTTTAGAAAATGATGAGTGCCTATGCCTGCAGTTTTCAGAATTAATACCAACCCTTTGAAAAAATACACTTGGCCATTGTGTTAACTCTACTTGAAAAAAAGGATCTAAGTGCTAGGCATGTTTGAACTACAGGTCATAACTATAATTCACTAGTTTCAAGATTTTTTTTTATGAGGTGCTCTTTGGCTGGATGCTTTAAAAGATTATC
The DNA here is from genome assembly GCF_041381405.1 of Jatropha curcas. Classification (NCBI taxonomy): domain Eukaryota; kingdom Viridiplantae; phylum Streptophyta; class Magnoliopsida; order Malpighiales; family Euphorbiaceae; genus Jatropha; species Jatropha curcas. Next base: position 29,336,984 of record NC_143153.1, read on the forward strand.
GACATTTGTTTAAATAATGGAAGCCTTGAGAAACATTTTACAATTACAAGTTTTGGAAAAAAGGAGGAAATTGTAAACATGCTCTAATCCTTTTCTTCCCTTTTTTATTGTCATTTCTGTCACTAAGGCCAATGTTAAACGTGAGGACCTTTGGAAGAATGTAATGTCATAGATATAATCCAGTAGTATGGATAAGTCCCTGGAAAATTGAATTTTGTAATATTTCTCATGGAGTGGAAGGATGTCCCCGTAGAATGGGAATTATGGACCCCTTCTATTAAAGAGGGACCGAGAGCATATTTACTTAAATGTCTCATATTTGTTCTAAAGTTCAAGTAAACTCTTGATACTAACAGATGTGGCAAAGTCTCTTCCTCAAGGATATTTGTGTATGCTAATTCATATTCTCTCTCTCTCTCTCTCTGTGGGAAAAATGGTATTCGAAATATTGTTTTGAAACCTGCACAGGCACAGCTGCTATACTATGCATTTTAAAGACGTTTTACTGTTCTTATTGCTTGTAGCTTTAGCAGACAATGTGGTAATCATGGTCCATCAGAAGCCTTGCCCGATTGCTAGTGATAACCCCATGGTTTTGCACCCTCATTTTCTCTCTTAGATCTCTTTTCCCCTATTTTCTTGTATAAGCTCACTCTGGTCACCATCTACCCCTCTCTTGTAGAGGGCATTTCTCTCCTCACTGGCTCAACATTCCTTGCTTCTTTCTTGTTGTGCTTCTGGATGGGATTGTACTTGCTAGATTTATGTTGTTAAATGTCCTGCTGTTTGATCTTCATCTCTCCCCACCTTGTGTCTATGTCTTCACGACTCCAACGATAGTGGATGTTCTGTTTTCATTGCGTTCCAGGATCTGAATGCCTATATGCCAATGACACCTGGTTACTTGTACTACAGGAGTTTATTTGACTCGGTTTAAACACCTGTAATTATCAAATAATATTTTGTGGCTGTTTTCACTTTTCTCCTTGGCTTCATTTTATGTTTTTATCATCCCCAGTTCAAGAGGGAGCCTTTTTGTAACTTCAGTCTCCACACCTTAGTCATTCAATTACTGCTTTCTTCTCCTCAGCTGTATACGTATGATATGAATAAATTGATGGGCTTATAAGGAGAATGAGTCTTTTGTTATTTGTTCGTCTGTAATGTGAATCCGGGAGCCTCTATTGAGCTTACATGCTTGATTGAGACTTTGTTTGTGAGCAGCATATTTAACTTGTTTGAGCCCCATTTATTTGGCTTCAGGTTTTGGTAAATTATTCTTTTTCTGCACCTATCTTCAGCGAGATTAATTATTGTGTTAGTCTTGGTTCTGAGTAGTGGGGAGGTTATATATATTTTCATTCGATGGATATTGATTTTTGAAATATTTTTGTGCTCAGTTCCAACTGAGTTGGGCTGGAACCTAACTTTAGGCAGGACAAAATTTATTTAGGTTTGTAAGAGTGTTTTCAATGTTGCGAAGCATGTTAGTAGTAGTCTTACGATAAGGTCCATTGAGTTTAGACCAAGTTACTTTTTAGTCGCACTCATTTGGTGAAATCCAATTGTCTTTTCAAAAATAAGTCATTTTAAAACACTCTTAGGAACCTAAAACATGTGCATCTTGCTTTAAATTTTAATAAAAAGTCCAAAATATTTCATCTTATTTCTGTTGTATTTGTTAAACGGAAAAGATATTTGGCGGAAGTTGTATGTTGCTCAATTAAAATCTATTGGTGTGCATTTGCTCCGTTGTTGTCCTATTGAAATTGATGGTAATTTTTGACAACTACACCTCAAAATGAAAGAAAGAGAGCTTTTATATTCAAATATGGAATTAGGGTTAGATTTTGAAAGAAAAAACAAGTTTTGTATTAATTGTAGTTAATTAACTAGTTTTAGTTAATCAACCCAAATTACGTTAAATTAGTTGAAATTTACCATTTTGACCGAGGAAAATATATCATAAATTCTCTCTCTCTCTCTCTCTCTCTCTCTACTTCCTTTCAATTTTTTCTCTCATCATCTGCGATAAGCCTGTGTCTTCCATGTTTGTTGGAACGTTCCCATAAGATATGGAACGTTCCCATAAGATATACTATTTTGGATCGGAAGATATAATTACCTGCAGTAATTAGAAGGTGTAATACTCTCTAGTTGATACAATTTTGGTTAAGCTTGTTATTTGGATACATAACCTCCTGGGATTGGTCAAAATTTCAGTGGTCTCGTCTTCTTGTTTGCAGAGGAAAAAATATAAAAGAGATGAAAAGGTAAATACAACTTTATCCTTTATCTCCTGCGATCAGTTACATATTGCATATCTGAAATCATATTTCTTGCCTGCATAAATGGCTTTCTTTTTAGGTTTTGGATCAGAAGATCAACAAAGACAACACAGCAGCAGGCAGAAGCAAATCAACTCCTTCAAGTACTCTTTCTTACAAGTTTTTTATAACATATATAACAAAGGACAGGACAGCTCCTCCTCATAGGTTTGTGTTCCACATCATTCCCTAGTTATTTGGAGAATCTGATCATTTCTTATCCCTCAACTGGCCCCACCAAAATGCCACGTCAGAAGATCACCACTTGAATGCATCTGATTCACGAGGTAAGAATCGCATTTGGGCATATGGTAACTTGTAGAGCTATATCCAGTACCCTGATGCAACTATTTCTATAATAATCAACAAAAAATACGTGCTGTATCGTGTGAAAGAAATATTTAATATAACTGATATATATATATATATATATATATAGTAAAATTATATTTAAGATAACGGTATTTCATTATTTCATTTTAACGGCTGTTATGTGTAGTAAATTTTCTGGATGGATATAGTTGTATAAAGTTTGATTTATGTCCAGATACATAAAATGCTCTTCAACTTTACGCTTTTAATCAAGAGGCACATTCAATTTTGATCTATTGTTCTCCTTAAGTTATAAAATTACATTTATTAAATATATTGCAGAAAACTTATCATCTTTTATAATTATGAATTTTGATAATATTGTACATATCTATACACGAGCAACAATAATTTTTTACTGTACTTATATATAAAATATTAATTTAATATGCGGTTATCATAATTTTATAATAATAATTTTATATTTTTTAATTATCTAATAAGTGTTTAATTGATCTAATTTTATAAGTTGGAGCGTTTGGTAAAGAAATGTTATAAGTTTTAATAGATATAATTTTATAAGATGAAATGTTTCATAGAAAATAAAAATTAAAGACAACATAAGATTTTTTGCTTAAAGTATATATGTGAATTTATGTTTGGGCAAAAATTCATCTCTTCTTTCAAAATCATTTCCAAATAAAATATATCAATTTTTTTGTTTACATTTGTATTTTTATTACTGAACATTATGATCTACTGACGTTATTTTTTAAAAAAAATCTAAGAAGATATAATATTATGCAAATACGCAATTTTCTTGAAAAAAAAGGTGTATTATACGATATAATACTACTATGAATACGCAATTAATACTAAAAGTGACCTTTTCTTTTAGTATGAGTTTGGAGTTGGAGAGAAATTAAATAATGTTTGTTAGAATACAACACCACAAGAAACAAAAATGTGAAAAGGGCATTGGGAATCAGAATCCATTTGGCACATTTGGCTGATCAACATCAAGGCTTTGCACCAACATTCTCTTTTTTTCATGTTTTGTAGAGATTTTTCCATGGCCACACGTGACTGTTCTCTGTTCTTTCCTCTGAATCTGAATCTACTTTAATATCAGTCTCAAAGTTTAATGTAGCTTCATGGGGCACCTTACTTTCAATCAGAAATTTTTTAAAAGATGAGCTCTTGAGCTCTACACAGATGCTGATTGGCTTTCTTCTTTCATTTTCAAGCTTTAGCAGATCGAAAAGGAAATTATTTTTAGAAATGTTCTCATATTATTATGATTAAAGGACTTGATTCTTGTAAAACAAAAAAAAAAAAAAAGAATTGATTTTTTTTTTTAATCTCAGGTTATTGGATTAATAAAAATCATTTCATTCTTTAACGGACTTTATAAAAGTTTAAAATCTAAATTACCATTATATATCTGGAGGCTACACAACAAAAGGTAACTCACTTATTGACTCACTAAATTGATAAAAATACTTATGGTTCAAATAGCTCAAACTTGAAACCTCTTACTTTTCACATAAGTGAATATAACAATCAGACTATTACTTGATATTATTTTGACAGGCGGCTGATAGAAAGACGTTATAATTATTATGTTTGGCATTTATCAAATTCAAACTGAAGATTCTTTTGTGGAAGCTATTGATTTCAAAAGCTTTATGATAATTATGATCTTTTAACTGATAAAGAAGATTCTAACTTTTTACCTTTAGATTCAATTATTTGAATTATTGTAAACATTGTCCTAAAGTCAAATCATGCTTCTATGTATGGTTTAATTATTAGGTTAATTTTGTTACTAAAATTTGAGACCAAGCTTTAGGTTGCATAGGTATCCTTTTACCTGTTCAAAGCATATCCATTTTTTATACATCTAAAAGGTAAAAGCACGTGAGATTATTTTGTTTGATTCAATAATAAATTAAAATTATAAAACAGTTTCTAATTTGAACTACTGGCAATTTGAAACTAATAAGTGGAACTTGGAATACATATTATCAAATGTTTTACAATACGATTTAGTTAAAAATATTTCATAAAAAACTATTATTAAAAAAAAAAATATATATATATATATATATATATATATATAAGGTTTGTTTGGTAAAATTAGTTATTTTGATAGTTGTTAGATGTTTTAGTAGCACTTACCTGTTTGAGTAACTTTTTATAAAACACCTACAAATAGAACGCTACATTGAACTTCTAAAGTTAATTTAATCGCTATGTTATAGAAAAATAAAAAAAAATAGCATTTAGTCAAAATGCTGAGAATAAGTTAAAAAGTTGTTGCCGAACACATCCATAGTATATGATTATATGATTTTGTTTAATAATTAAACTTTTTGTTAGTTTTATTCTATAATAAAAAATCTTAATTTATAGGGAAAAAAAAATTCTCTCTCCATTCAATTTTAATACCAACAAATAAGCATTTTACTTAGTTCCACCCTAAGTGCCCATTTAGGATTTTGAGAGTATATTAATTAAATTTTTTTAATTTTATCCATATTTATTAGATGTTTTGTAGCAAAATTAATTGGAAAGCTTTTAATTTTAAGAACAATTTAGAGATTCTACGATGTGTTTTTAAAAAATCAGCATGTTTTAATCATTTTCTTAATTTTTATAAAAATATTAAATGTCGGTATTAAAGTGAAAGGAGGGAGTAAAAATTTTAAGGGTAGGCAGTGAAAATAAAAATTCAGGAACTTAACAATCAAAAATTTAATTCCCACAGATTTGTGCTTTATGATTGAAGACACATCAAACATATTCTATGATAACTTTCCCAAAAGAGAGGAACACCCGATTGTTTCATCTACAATAGACAATGCATTGTGCCATTTTGTTGTTCCTCCAAAGACTAGTCTTTCATAAGGACTAGACTTCTTCCACTATTGTTTGATTGATTTGGGTTTTCTCTAAGGCTCCTGTTGAGTCTTGTCTACAAGAAATGTGCATATGACTTTGTGGTAATAACTAGGTAGCTATGAAGAGAAGAGACAGTGTATCTTTATATATTAATATAATACATACCCATGTAGCTTCCTTTCACCTTTTGCTTGTTAGATTTTGCATTTCCTTCCTTCCTTCAAGTCCTAAACACAATGATTTTCTTTTTCCTTCTTCTATCCTTTCACTTCTTGTTAATTAGGAGTACATGAAAAGAGAATCCAATCCTGCAGGCTAGTTATTGAGTGTTTATTGGCCCAAAATAAAAGGATCTTTTCTCTACATACCTTACCAAAAATCATATCATGCACAAAGACACATGAAATACATTTATGAGGTTCCGTTTGCGGGATGTTTTGAGAAACTGAAATAATTTGTAATTCCTTACACGTCAAGCGATACTGAACTCAACCCGAAACCTGGGTTTTGGACAAGGATCGGATCATCGGGCAGTGAATGACCATGACCCACTGTTTGATGTATGCATCGTCGCTTTTTAGATTTCTTCAGGATCTCGAAATCAAACGACGCCGTTTTTGGAACAAGATATGAACTCCAAACTCAAACGGTTCATCCTTTCATTACCAAACTTAATTTAATTCCTCCTTTTAGACCTGTTATAGACCATATACTATTCACATTACTCAGTGTGCATAAGTGAAACTGTGTAGTTCTAAGATACATATTTGAAACTCAATCTACTTATTACCAACAAAATACTAAAAAGGAATCCAGGACATGGAACATCTCAAGTTTATGGGCTCTGGGGAGAGTTGATTTTCGGAATTGGGAAATGGAAGAAAAATTAATTTTCACTAAAATTAATATCAGTAATTACATTCTTAAAGAAAAAGAATGGAAAAATGGTCACGGGTTGAAAATTAAATCGCCACATTTGCATTTCCAACTCATAGGCTTGTAGTTGGAAGCACCATCACCTCTTGCATAAGCAATATTTGAGACAGATGAGTAGTTTCTATTGCCATGATTTACTTGGGGATTTGTAGGCACTTGAATTGCCTCACAATGTCCACAAGAACTACACCTTCTCTCACATCTTGGAGGCCTTGACCCTATCTGGGATCTCATTATCATCTTCTCTTCATTTTCTGTCTAACCAAATTTGAAAAAACACTTTCTGTCAATTTTTCACTTTTCATATACAAACCAATATTCTGAATAAAATCTGAAAGAAAGAAAAGCAAAAAACAGTAATGCTTACCCCTGAAACGCCAGCTGATTTTGGATTAGCTCGACCTGCAAGACAGAACCACAAACTAACTTCACTAATTGGTTCTCAGGGTAGTAAAATTATGAGTTTGAACTCTAACCAGGGCCTAACTAACCGAAAGAAAAAAAAAAAATCAGTAACAACCATTAGTGAACTTTGACTTAATGGTATGGGATTTGTATTAGGGTTATAACTAATTAGAAAGAAAAGAAAAAAATTTAACAACAATCTATTTACCTTCTGCCTTGAATCTGAGATGGGTAGAGCTTGAAATCAAGAGAAAAAGGAAAGAAATGGAGAGACAGCGAAGTCTTTGACACAAAAACAGATTGGGAGGAGTAGTAGTACACCCCATTCTCAAAATAGAAGTGAAAACAGTACAATGCAAAGAACAAAGACCTTAAGAAATGGAGGAGGGAGACAAAGGGAAGTCAAATTTATATATAATAACAAGATAAGCATATAAATTATCTACATACTGTGTGTTGTAATAGAAGAAGAAAATCAGTAATTGAATGACACATTATTGTAAAGCGGCTTTCTTTCTTTCTTTCTTTCTTTTTCAAAAAGAAAAGAAAATATTTTCTTTCATCTCACATCTGAGTGTTGAGGTGATAGAACAAGGAAGGACAAAAGAGAGAGAAAGAAAAAGAACACCAAACAAGGCAAGAACCTTAACCTTGGTTATTGAGCCCCAAAACCCAAGCAACAAAGATAGATCATATAATAGAAGAAAGAGAGAGACAATATTAGTGTTAGTGTTTGTTAGCTAAGAAAGCATAGAGAGAAAGATAAAGGGCAATAAGGACCCAAAACAGCATAAAAACACTACAAAATTCTATAACAGATATATATGAGAGACAAGTTCTCACTAACTGACATTTTATTACAGCTATGAATATTTTGGGTTATCGCTTTCAACTACGCTTATTTCATGCCTTCTTTTTTCTTTTCTTTTTTTTTTTTCCTCCTTAAAAGTTCTCACTAATATAATAAAATAAATATTATCAGGGATTTTTTTTTAATTTGTTATAGACGATGGGGTGAGCAGTGCCATCTTGTCACGCCATGTGTATCTATACAGAAAGAGAAGAAAGGAAAGTCTCTGGGAATTCTGAAGAGTAGTAAAATGGCTACACCTCGTATCTCTCTCTTCAATCATGTCACTGTAATCACATGTGATACGCCCATATCACTCTCATA